>NW_020955685.1:249442-300787 GCF_003031625.1 Empidonax traillii
CCTCTCAGGGGGTGCTCTGGAGGCTCAACAGCCCCAGCTCCCTCAGCCTTTCCTGGGCAGGGAGATGCTCCAGTGCCCTCCTCATCCTCCCAGCCTGCGCTGGAGCCGCTGCAGGAGCTCCCTGTGCCTGCTGTGCTGAGGAGCCAGAGCTGGGCCCAGCCCTGCAGATGTGCCTGCCCAGGGCTGGCCAGAGGGGCAGGGCTCATCCCTCCATCCCCCACACCCCTGGCCGTGCCCCCACACCTCTCTCTTCCCCTGCAGCGCAGTGCCCCTGGCCCACGTGGTGCTGGAGGGTCACAAGGACCGGCCACCCCTGGTCCTGCTCCACGGGCTCTTCGGCAGCCACGGCAACTTCCAGACGGTGGCCAAGACGCTGGTGCGGCGCGGGAGCGGCAAGGTGAGACCCGAGGGGGCACCCTGAGGAGGGGCACCGTGGGCAGTGCCCACAGGGTGACACGGTGCCCCTGCCCAGGCAGGTGCTGACGGTGGACGCCCGGAACCACGGCGGGAGCCCCCACAGCCCAGAGATGACCTACGAGGCCATGAGCTTGGACGTGCAGCACCTCCTGAGCCGCCTGGGCATTGCCAAGTGCATCCTGCTGGGACATAGCATGGGTGGCAAGACTGCCATGACATTGGCCTTGCAGCGGGTCAGCAGGCACAGGGCTCTGGGGGCAGGGTGGAACAGGCTCAGGGGGCTCCTGGGAGGGCTGTAGGAAGGGGGTGGCACTTCCAGGGGTGTTCACCAGTGCCAGCCTTGCCCCCAGCCCCACAGGGCCTTGTCTCCATCAGGGTGGGGTGCAGGAGCAAGTCCATGTCCACCAGCCCAAAGCTCTGCCCTGTCCCTCCAGCACCAATGGAGAGGGAGCTTGGAGATCAGTGCCAAGCAGAGGGGCTCTGGGAAGGGCACACGGAGGTCTCTACTGAAGCAGGAGGGAGCCAAGAGCCTCCAGGGAATCTGACTGGGAGTAGAGTCCTGTACCCTCTCCCACTGGAGGGATCTTGGGAGATCCTGGCATGGACATGCCCTGCTTGTGTCCCCAGCCAGACCTGGTGGAGCGCCTCATCGCCGTGGACATTGGTCCTGGCTCGACCGCCCCCGTGTCCGAATTCTCTGCCTACATCTCTGCCATGAAGGCAGTGAAGGTCCCGGCTGGCCTGTCCCGCTCTGCAGCCCGACAGCTGGCTGATGACCAGCTGCAGCCTGTGGTCAAGGTAGGAAATCCCGTGGGAGATGGAGGTGGAGGTGCCAGAACATCCCAGTTTGCTACTGAACAGTGCACCATCCCCTTCTGTGGCAGCTTCCACAGCTCAGACAGTTCCTCCTCACCAACCTAGTGGAGGCTGAGGGCCGCTATGTGTGGAGGGTGAACCTGGAGGCTATTTCCCGGCACCTGACAGATATCATGAACTTCCCTGTCTTCCACAAGCCGTATCCTGGCCCCACGCTCTTCCTGGGAGGGTCTGAGTCGCCCTATATCAGGTGGGACTGGAGAGAAGCGGTTCCAAGTCTGTGGTTTGACCCCTTTGTGCTCTTTGCAGCTGCTGAGGGTGGGAGGAAGCCCCCGGGGTGGGGGAGGTCCTGAGCAAGGTCTGTGCCTCCAGCAGCTGGTGACAGTGATGCTGGAGAGGGGACCTGGGGAGGGGACGTGGTCAGACCTGGGATCACCTACTGCATGAGGAAGGGGAGGGAAGACACCAGGAGGGACCTCTGACCATGGCACGTTCCCTTGTCCTGCAGCTCCAGAGACTACCCAGAGATCCAGCGCCTCTTCCCCAAGGCAGAGATCCAGTACATCAAAGGTGCAGGGCACATAGTCCATCAGGATAAATTCGAAGAATTCATCACTGCTGTCCTCAATTTCCTGCCACAGGTGTAGCCATGAAGACCAGGATTTCTGCAAGGACCGTGTGGGTCCTGAGGAGCTCTGGCCTCGGGCACAGGGCTTGGGGCTCTGTGAGGAAGGGCTCAGCCAGGACTGGCTGCTCTTGTTGCAGTCTGATCCTGCCTGCAAGGCTCTCCCATCCTGGTTGTCCTGCAGCCAGAGTGGAGAGGGACCTCCATCCCGCTGAGCTCTCCTGCCACCTTGCAGGGACACAGGGTGGCAGCAGCCCAGGACACTGTGCTGCCTGCACTGGAGTGTTGGGCGCTCGGAGGGGGCAGGAGAGCCCTCTCATTTTCCTGCTGCCAGACCAATCCGTGGATCTGGCTGTGACTTTGCAGAACGTGCAATAAAGCTGAATTGGTGCCAAGGCACAGCAGGGTTTGGATGTGGCTGTGGAGGGCAGGGAGGGCGTGGGGGGCACAGGGAGGGGCTCTCACTCGCCAGCAGGGATGCTGGTGGGAGGTGACAACTGCACTGGGCCCCTAATGTGACGAGCTGTGGGAGCAGTGCACAAGACACAGGTTGGAGGATCTGTTGTGACTCCCAGGGGAATCACATCCTTGCTCCACCTCTGGGGCAGCATGAGGATTGGGGAGCAGGGGAATCTGCTTCCCAAGCTGCCAGCCTGCGAGGGGGAGGCATGGAAACCCCCAGGGTGCATCTGTACAGCCTGTCCCAAAGGCAGGGGGTCCTTTCCTCCCTGAGCTCCCAATGATTTCTCTCCTCCTGCCTGCTCTGCATCCCCCCGAGGCAGCGTAACACACCCACCCCACCCACTGTGGGCTAGAGGCAGAGGAGCAGGGTGTCAGCTGCAAAAATCCCTTTATTGGACAATGGGTAAAGCCAGGGATGGGGTGGAAGTGGCTGTGGGGGGGACAGATCATCTCTGTCACAGCTGGGGACAGGCTCTGTCTGGGGACAATGAAGAGAGACACTTAACCAGCTTTGCACTTGGTGCTCCCCAGCATGGGCTTGCTCAGTTTGAGGTTGTTGGGAGGCCCCAAAGGGGAGGGAGGATGGCAGACCAAGGATGTTTTATTCCAGGCCTGGCTATAGCTGGCTGGCAGTGGGGCCACCAGGGTCTGGTTGGGAGACTCGCTGTGTTCCTGCAGAGCTGCTCTTGTCTCTTCCCCTTGTCCTTTTCTGACCAAGTGCATCTCTCAGGAGCAGGGTTGTGCTGGCCTTGAGCTTTCTGCTGTGTTACCTCAAACACTTTTGCTCTCTGTGTATTATTTTTTCACCAGTGAGGAACATCAGACCAAGAAGTTCCTGAGCCACTGGCTACTGAAACGAGTCCCTTGGGTGCCACGAGCCAGCTGGGGGGTGAGGCCTGGCCCCAGCTATCAGCACACAAAACCTTTGGACCGAGCCATGAGCTTTGGAGCCCAGGATCAATGGGGAATTTCTCCCCACTCCTTCCTGCTGTCCAAGTCCCAGGTTTGGGGCACAGACAAAAGGCTGCCACAGAGTTGGGAGGTGAAGAGACAGGAGGTCAGTGGCCCAGGAAGAAGTGGAACTTCCATCTGGTGGCATCTGCTGAGGGAATTTAGCAAAGCATTGTTGGACTTGGGGTGAGGGAGATGGCAGGGAGAAATGAGAGAACTCTGCTCCCTGCATTGGAAGGGTGCAGGGAGTCAGGAGGCATCCCAGGGGCATCCCAGGGCTGTGTGTCTGGTGCCATGGGCTGCACCAACATGCCAGGCTCGTATGCCCATAACATGTCAGGGTGCTGATGCCTCCAGAGACCCAGCTGAGTTCCCAGGCCAACCCAGAGCTGGATTTGACTCAGCCTGCTCCCAGGGGGCCTGCTGAGAAATGGCCTGGCCTGGCCTGAGCTCTGCTCCCAGCAGGATTTCTGACCCTTGGCACAGCTGCAGTTAAGCACAAAGCTCACCTTCAGGAAGAGCTCCTCTAAGTGGCTGTGACAGGCATGGTTTTGAAACTGCTCTGGCAGGCACTGGATGAAAGTGGAGTGTGTTGATGACCCCTGGGGGTCCCTATTCAGCCCCACAGGGGACAGCCACCCCCCCAAACTCTATTGTCACAGCATAGGGGGCTAAGAGCAGTGACACCCAACTGCCTCTTGCTTTCCAGCCTTGGATACTTCCCAGGGCTGGGCCCCATTCCAACATCCCATGGAGGTTCTGGGAGCCCCAGCACGTCTGGGAGCAGACGATGGCCCCTCATCACTCAGCCAGGTCAGCAGCCAGGCCCAGCTGCTCTGCCGAGGTGCCATCCTGAGGCTGTCAGTGGAGACCTGGCTGGGCCCTTGGAGCACAGTGTTAATGAGGAGCTGAGCCTTATCCATGCACGTCCTGCATTGATCCTGCACCTCTTCCACCCCACGGGGGCTCAGAACTCCTTGGCACAGCAGTAGGCCCAGCAGCCCAGAGGTCATTGGGTTGCTCACACATTCCACAGACTTTCCACATGTTCTGGAGCAGCTTCTCTGCAGGGTGGCACCATCAGCCCCACGTCACAGCTCTGGCTGTCCCACCTCCCCCTCCGTGTGCTTCCTCTTCCTCATCACCCCTCTGCCTGCTCCCCTTCCCCATCACCTCCTTTGGGTGTTCCCCCTGCCCCATTGCCAACCCAGGGTTCTGCTTCCTCCTTCATTTTCCAGCCTGGAGGTTTCCCTAGCCATCACCCACCTCCCCCTTTTCCCAGCCTGGAAAAATTGCACCAGGAAATTAATCTGCATAGACCCAGCAGCTGTCGGGAAGGCAGGAAGCTGCCAGCCCTCTCAGAGCCAGGCATGGGGCAGCCCCAGTGCCAGTCAGGGATGGTTGTCCTATGCCAAGGACCATCATCCCTTCGTGCATACCCCCCAAACCCTCCAGACCTGTCCGGGGCTGGGCTTGGCTCATCCCTTCCAGGGGCTGCAGGGAGACACCACCCGGGGCTTCCCACCCCCCTCGCCCGTTCCTGAGGGGAAGCGCAGCGCGGCCTCCCATTGGCCACGGCGGGACGCGCTGTGATTTCTCATTGGCCGCCCGGCATCGGGTCCCGCCCCACCCCGGCGTGTCACGGGATAGGCCTGGCGGGAGCCGCGGGAGGGGCGTGGCCTGGCAGTCGGCGGCGCTGGGCGGGGACGCGTTCCGTGCGCTGATTGGCCGGGGGCGCCGGCGGTGCCGGGCGCTGATTGGCGGCGGCGCGCGCGCCGGCGGCGGGGGGGCCGGGCGGGAGGCGCACGCGGCAGAGGCGGGAGCGGCGCGGCCGGAGCCGGGCGGGACCCCCGGACGGGGCAGGTGAGACCGGGGGTGCTCCGGGGGCGGAGGGCACCGGGGGGGCCGCCGGCAACCCCCTCCCGCCGCCCTCCCGCCGCCCCGGCGCTGCCGCTCCTCCTCCCCGCCGCCCGGCCAGCGCGGCCTCCCCAGGGCCTGTCCGTGAGGGGCGGCACCGCCCGCCGGCGGCGGCGGCGGCGGCAGCGCTGAGGCGGCGGCCCCTCCACCACACCGGGCGGGGGCGGGTTGGCCGGCGCAGCCCTGCCCTGCACCGCTCCGGCTCTGCGGCGCTCGGGGCCTGGGCCCTTCCCCGGGCTGAGCCCGCGGGCCCGGCTCGCTGCCCCTCTCCCCGGGGCCGCGGGGATCCCGCCTGGGAGCGGAGTGGAGGGTGGGAGGTTCTTGTGCCGCCGGGGAGCTGGTTCATGTTCTCACCCGGTTACCCTCCGGGGGTCACACGGGGCTGGGTTTTTGGAGCAGGTGCCTCCCCTCCGTGTGGGGCAGGAGCTGGTTCTGGCTGTAAGTTTGGTGGTGTTGCAGGCTGGACGTTTATTTCGAACCCCCTCAGCTAACGCTGTGTTGTCACCACTGGCTTCCCTGAAGCGTTTGCAACGATGCCTTTGGGTTTTCCTGCTGAATTAACTGAAGGGCGATGAACTCAAAATAACCCGTTTTAAATTGTGGGTTCCTAGGATGTTATTGGGGACAGTTTGTCAACGGTCTCATAAGCATCCTGCTGATGGTTTTGGCAGTGACCTGAAGGAAATTTGCAGCTAAAAAGCTGAGGAAGTGCCTGGTGAACTCGGAGTGCTGAGTGGGAAATGGCAGATGAGGATCCAGCACAGGGGTCTGGTTAGTTTGGCACTGGACTTTGGGCCACACATGCTTTACCAGAGAAAACAAACTATGCTGGAAGAGTCTGTAATGGGGGCAGAGAGGCAAGGGAGGAGTGGGATCTGTCCTAGGAAGCAGGAATTTTTGCCTGAGTTCATGGATATACTGAATGCAGAAAATCAGGCTGGAGGTGGGCGTTGGACCCTCACTGTAAAGGAGGAGGAGGAGAGGGAGCATTATCTCAGCAAACGCTGCTGCCTCTGGCTTTGGTGCCTGTGTGTGGTGGTTCAGAGCTGGTGGAAAACTGTGCAGAATTCAGAGATGTTGGGATTAAAGGTGAGAAAAGCTGCCATGTGGTGCTGAGAACTCCATCTGCTTCCTCCAGCAAGAACCTGAGAGGAGATCTGGCCAGTCTGCATGTGGAGGACAGAGGTTGGACGCTGGGAATTCAGTCTGGCTGGGAGAGGGGGGTACATGTGCATGCAAACCAAAATGTGTATTTTTAAGTGACAGAGCTTCAAGCATGAGCACAAACTTCCCAGAGGCAGCGATGACTTTGTATGGGCTGTCAGCTTTTACGTGGAGTCTCCGTATTTTCTTTTTTTTTGATAAAAGCAGCTGGGCTGGCAGCCCTGGGAGTTCTGGGGTCTGCTCTGCTTGGGGGTCAATAAGGTGGCTCTGATGTCTTTCAGGGAGTTTGCTGGAGGATGCATTTCTAAGTAAACTCGGATGAAGACTGGGAAATAAATTGGAAAGTTTCACTTATTATTTTCTAAGAACATCTGAGTTCCCCTTTCCTTTGTTGTGTTTGCAGGAATCTTTCTCTGGCTGTGATAGTTATTTAATATGTCTGAGAGAGCCTGAACAGGGACATTTCCACAGAGGTATCACTGCTGTGGGGTTTGTGGCAAAGTCCTTCCAGCCCTTCTGTCTCAACAACAGTGTCACTTAGCTGTCAGGTTGGGTTGTAACGAGCTAAAGGGAAGAAAAAAAAACCCCAAATCCAAATCAAGGGAAGCTTTGGGGGTAGATCTTGCTTTGGAGGAGGCTGCTGTGCCAGCTTTTATTGTGATCTTGATCTGCCAAATATGCAACTGGCCTGCTTTTGTTTTTTGTTTACGTGGGGCTTCTCAAAGTCTCCCTTGTCCCTGCGGGAGCGCAGGAAATGGCGTGAGCAGCCCTTCCCTGTCCTGGTCCCTCCATCTCACAGAGCTTTGCTCACCTGGAGGCAGGTACCAGGCCTGCATGGCCACTCAGTCTGTGAGGATTGCTCCAGGAACTGGGCTTTCTCCTCCACGAGACGTGGTTTAGTCTGTGCTGTTTGAGACGGAGCTATTTCCACTCCTCAGGCTCGTTCTCAGTAGTACCTTGAGAAGTGAAGAAAAAAGAGGTTACAGAGAGCTGGGATTGTTTCTGGCGTTGCACTGAGTGTGTGCAGTGGTGTTGGAGATGACTGAGCATTGTTTCACAGCAAAATCCAGCAGTGTCATCTAACCCAGATTATTTCCATCAGGGAGAAATGTGAACAGGAAAAATGCTTGCACATCACACTCAACTTCCCAGGGCAGGCACGTTCCCCCAGGAATTAAGAACTAGCAAGCAACTCTGAAAGCTCATACCTTTCTCTCCTACCTTCCAAGGCAGCTCCAGCCAGCCAGTTCCCCACGTGTTCCTGGATTTCCAGCAGGCTCTTACCGTGAGACTCTTACTGCTCTTTGCAGAACCAGATCAGGGCCCTTTTTAGATAATGATGAATGGAGACCAGAGCTATTTAAAAAATTACTTTGCTCTTAGCAAATTAGCGTAACAGATTAATCCCTGCTCATAATCCCTGGCCTGTTCTCCGGGAAGGTGGCACGGAGGAGCGGGGAGGAATTTTGTCTGGGTCGCTCCTCGCTGCTGTAATTTCTTCCCTTCTGTTCCTCCCCAGCGCTCCCGCAGTTCCCTGAGCTCCCAACAGCCCCAAAGGATAGGATTTCCCTTCGGAGGGATCAGATGATTAGCTTATAAATAGCAAATGCCTGCTCAGGCCCTGCTTTCCAGGGGGGGGTCGGTTCCTGTCTGGTACGGCCTCATCCGCACCTCACAACCCGGAGCCGAATCCAAGGGAATGGGGATGCTTTCCATGAGGGATGGGGAATTTCTGCGTGAAAGGAGAGTGAGGTGCTTCAGCTTTACAGCCAGAGCCTCAGAGGTTGGGATGGGTTGGAAGGCTCTGGCAGCAGCAGTGCACCGTGGTGCTGGGTTTTGCTGGAATAGCGCCTGGTTTCTTGCCTGGCGCAGGGAAATCGGCTCTTTTCCCTGGGAATGGGAGCTGAAATGAAACTGAAACGTGCTCAGGGGTTGAATCCTGCTTGAAATGAGCCCATTTTCCTGCCAGAGAGCCTGTGGTGCTGCTGGGGAGCCGCTGTCTCAAAACCTGAGCTCTTCGGGCTGCATCTCACCCCCCATCCCTTCCCTGCCATCTCTTTCCCTCCAACTTTCCTGCATTTATCTCTGGGCTGGCGAGTCTTGTGCTGCTGAGGGTCTGACACACATGGAGATTTGGATCTGTCAGGACTTCCTGGTGCTGGGGGTTGATGTGGAGCCTCCATTTGCTCTGTCATGCCTGGGTTTACCTCGGAGCTGGAGGAGCCCTTTCCCAGGAGGGATGGGGATTGGACTGTGGGAATAGTTTTGCCTGGGATTTCTTTTGCAGGATCCCTCTGCAGCGACCTGTGCGTGGTGGGCTCGGGGGCAGCGTCTGCCGTTCCCAGCAGAGAGAACTTTGGTGGGACAGAGCAACAGGAAAACTGAACAGCACACACAGCACCCTCAGAGCAGTTCCCGCTCTCTGCAACAGGAGGGACTTCGCTGTCACTTATTATTTTGACTGTGTTGCTCTTTCTCAGTTGAGATGCCCTCAAATTTCTTCTTCAGGAGGGAAAAGCCTGCCCAGGGCCTATTCCGAGGGGAGAGTTGTGTGTCAGTATATTCTGTTTCAACATGTATCAAGTTTCTGGCCTCAGAGGTTTCCTTTTATGTTGCGAGCATTTGTAGGCCCTTCATTCCCTTCAGCCTCTGATGCGGAGCATTACTGATCTGCCTGCCCTCCTGGGTCCTGTTGCTTATCTTCTAGGTGGGGTGTTTGCTCAGCAGGGTGTTTGACACAGCTGATCCCAGTCACTACATTCCCGGGAAGGTCCCCGGTCCAGCCGTGCACGGTGGGGTTTTGCTTTTGCTTTTGCATTTCTCTTGCCGGGGGACAGAAACACCCCCCTGTCCCTTGCAAGAGAGCGGGTCTGACCCCACCACGGAGATGGGAAGGATGGTGATGGGGATTGAGGTTTGCCTAAACCTTGGGAATGGGGTTTGCTAGGTAAAAGGTGGATGGGAATGTTCTGATGGCGACGTCCAGGTGATATGTTGGGCGCCTCTGTCTGAGACTGAACGAGAGCCAAATCTGGTGCCTTTAGCTGAGGTTGCTGACCACTGTCAGCTCCTCCCCGCTTTGGAGGAGCCTGTGCTGGCAGCAGGGCCAGGGGCAGACACGGCTCCCGACTTATCTGCTCGGGGGCAAAGTCTTGCAGCTGAACTTAAGCCCAGAATTGCAGCGGGGTGTTCTCTGGAGCTCAGCCTTCTGCCATTTCGTGCAGTCCGAGCAGCACCGACTGGGCAGCGGAGTTGTTGTGCCTTTTCCAACCTGACCAGTTCTTCTCTGCAAAATGAAACTGTGGAATTGCTCTCTGGCTGAACGTGCTTGGACATGGCACTGCTGGTGAGTGACAGCTTTGTGGTGAGGACCCTCAAAGCGTTTCTGCTCTGCAGTCAGTTGAATTGCTTAGACCCTGCCAGCCTTTCCCTGCTGGTCCCTGGTGGAGCCCAGGACTGCTGCGAGCGAGGGCTGCAGTTTGCATTGTTCCTTCTGGAAGCTTCAGAGGGTTTTGTCGTTTTGTTTTATTCTAGAAACTTGTTGAAGTAGCCAGCTTTCCCCGAGTGGATGAGTGCCTTGTGGCAATGCAGCATGAATCTATTCAGTCGCCTCTGTTGTTCAGACTGTGCTGCCTGAATTCACAATAATTTTTTTTTTTTTTTTATCTTTCGAAATACTTGTCGGAAGTCACTTCATTGCAGGAGCATGACTGGCACGTAGCGCTCAGGGCCACCAGTGGGACAGAGCCAGGTGGAATCTGTCCCACTGTCTTAATGGGAACAGGAGAAGCCGCTGTCCCGTTTAGTATCTCGTTTATGAGGCACCTACACCGAGCCTGGGGAACGCTTTGCTGAGGGTACCTGGGGAGAGCTTGGCTGCCTGCCCTGGGGTCATGCCCGTGCTTCCTGCAGCGCCTTGGCTGCCACCACCACCACCTGGCACCATCGTCACCCAGCGGGCCCCTCGTGACCCTGGGTGCTCAGGTGTAGCTTTAGGAGGATGTGAGGAGCCCTGGAATTTTTGCTTCTTGCCCCAGTCAGCACTGCTTGGGCTTGCACTCCCTTCTGCTTTCCAGCCACGCTGCCCCCCCTTCCTGCTGCCCCTGTGCCAAAGGCACTTCTGCCTTCCTTCCCGGACAGCAGGCTGAGTTTTCCAAAGGCTAAAATGTTCTGTTCTTGCTGAAAACTTTGGAGCAAGCCCATGGCATCTGGGCACAGGCCAGAAAGCCTGTGCTGCCCTGCAGGTCAGGCTTGGGGCAGTGGAAATGAGTCTGTTCAGGCACGAGGCTGAAGTCGGCTGTGGAGCAGAGCAGCCTGTGTGTGCCAGGGCTGGCTTTGGGTGGGAGAGGCCCAGCTGTGATGTGTTTGGGGGCTTGGTGGGAAGATGCACAGCAAAGTGGGATTTGGTGAGCTCCTCTGGAAGCACCAGAGATTTTATTCAAGATGTTGTGTTTGTACCACTGAGGGTGCTGTGTCTGCTGTACATTCCCAGTGACCCGGGGTGTTAATTTTTCCCCCTGGCTGTGCTGAAGTACAGTTCATGTTTTGGAGTCCTCTTGACAACTTCCCTGTGCCTGTGGGTAGGTCTGGGCCCTTGTCAACCCCACATTCCCTCTCCAGTGCTCCTCCAGGGTGACTCTAGGGTTTGTCACAGCCTGAGACTTCTATGTCCTCTCTATGTGGGATTTATTTCCTTTGATGCTAAAGTTCAGTGCTGCTTCATTTTTTGAAAGCTGAGGTCCTCGTGACTCGGGGAGCTGCTGCTGAGTTCTGGTGTGATGAATGTCTGTTCCTGTGCCTGCCATGCAGCCAATTCCCTCCAGTCCCAATGGACAGCGGGATGGCTGGGAGCCCTGCAGGGGGATTAACTCTGGCTCCCCTTTCTGGGGTATCAGCTTTTCCTTCTGTGTATTTGGATCCTTTGTGCTCCTAAACAATGTGCCTGCTTCTTCTCAGTCCTCTCCAAACATCTCTCTCACCTGCATGGGGCTGTTCATCACCTGCCTGGAGTGGAGGGGAGGATATGCTGCTTCTAGAAAGTGCCACACTCAGTATTTCTCTGTCAGGGAGCTCCTGGCTTGTGTTTTTCAGATCCATCCCTTTCCAAGAGATGTCTTCTCTAGGAAAGGAAAGCTCCCAGTGCCCCCTCTTTCTCACACAGCAGGTGATATCCAGAGGCCATGGATGTGTGTGCAATCCCAGCCAGAGGATGTGGATATAGCAAGAGGGAGTCTGGGCAATGAGAAATCTCATGCTTGCAGCAAGGAAACATCTCCATCTAGACCTGGCTTCCACAAAGTGCCAGGGGCTCTGCCTGCTTCCCTTTTTCCTTTTGCAGGAAGAGGGAATAACACCCTGTCCAGGGAGAGGGACAAGAGCTGAGGTCAGCAGTGGCTCTTCACAAAGCAGTTGTTGCCTGGCTGAGCTGATTGATAACCAGGTGATTGGGAATTTTGGTACCGGTGCCAGCCTCGGTCAGTACTACAGCTCACAGTGCCTTTATAAAGTACTTTTATTTCTAGATTTAGGGAGTTTTATCATCCCCAGGATAACCCAGTGCTGTGTATCCTTCCTGTTCCTGCTCCAGCTCCCACACTGCAGCCCTGCTCAGGGCCTTGGTACCTGTGAACTTGGGCAGATGAAATTGTGCTGTGCTCTGAATGTCTGGTACTGATGTGCACTGAGCTTTTGTGTGTGGGTGTAGCTGCCCACAGGGAAGAGAAAGTCCCTTGATTTCCAAAGGAGAAGTGCTGGTTTGTGCTGTGAAGTCCCTGTTTTCCAGGGGGTTTTGAACCTGTGGTGCATCACTGTTGTTCCTAAAGGGCACACAGTGGCAGGAGTCCAGGAGGTGTTCGTTAGAAGTGCTGTGGTGAGGGGAGAGACCCCCAGGCACTGGAGGTCGGTACAGAAATCCCCGAGGGGATCCAGACGTTCCCTGCGGCTTTGCCACATTGCACCATCTCCCAGGGCAGAGCCAACTGCTCCTCTGCCTGTGGGGGAAATGTCCCTCTGGCAGAGCTGTTGCTGCAGCAGCTTTGCTCCCTGACAGCTCCGTTTCTGCTCCTCAGCTGCCATCCTTGGAGGGGGCGTCTGCCATGCCTGGTGAGAGCAGAGTGGGATTTGGGGGGCAGCATCTTTGGAGGGATGACCAGGCACATCATCAGTGATGATGCTGACTCTGCTCCTGGGTGTTGTTGTGTCCCACAGCCCTTTGGGAGCATGAGGAGCTGTGTTGGAGAGAGGCTTTGCTGCTTGCTGAAGGTGAGGGATGAGTCTGGTTGCAGAAGGGATAATTAATGGAGCTGCCTCAAGCTGAGATTTGATGGGCTTAGGGAGGAGCGGGGCCTGCAGGGAAACCTCTGCAGGGCTTGGAGATAATAAATGATCAGAACAGAGTGAACGGGCCTGCTGTGGCCTGAAGGATTGGCCACATCCTTTTTCAGTGTCTGGGGCTGACTCACACCCCTGACCATTCTCTCTGGGAGAGCTGGTAGCTTCCAGCATCCAAGGTGCTGTGCTCGTTGTAGATGGATTGCAGGCAGGGGGAATGCCAAGGTAGCCGGCAGGGAGCCAGCAGGGCTGGATGCACGTCCCTGGGGGAGTGGGTGTCAGGGCTGGGATATGCCAGCAAACCCTCCCTGCTGTCCTTTGCCCTTCTCAGGCTGGCACGAGGTCATGTCTTACCTACCCTGGTCTTTGCTCTTTCCCCTTACTGTAAATGAAAGGTCAATACATTCACCCTCTCCAGGGAGTGCCACGCTTCCCTGTGTGCCAGCAGGGAGATGGATCCCTCTGCTGCCTCGTGTGTGCATTTCCAAAGGAAAACAGGTGGCCAAGCACCTTGGGATGCTGGATAAGATGATCCTAGACAGAGCCTGTTTTGTTCAGCAAGGAGAGCGAAGGGAGATGATTTTTTTTTTAATATGAAAGTCTCGAATGCAGAGGTTCTCTGCAGGTCTGGCTCATTAGGAAACTGTGCAGAGCTTTCGTTGCTGCTGCTTAATGAGGCAAAAGAGGAAGTAAAAGTGAGTTTGTGCTGTAAAGTGGACTCACAGTTTTGTTTTATTATAAACCACAGACTCGGTGAAAAGTGAGTCCCACCCCACCTCCCTTTCTCCTACTGCATCGTTCCTTCTTCAATAGGTGTTTTTACTAGAGGAATTCCCAGAAGTATGACAGGAACTGTTCTTCCTGTGAGCTTGTCTTTTATTGAAACACAAGAGGAAGTTCCTTAGACTTCTCCAAAAAGGTTCAATAGGTCTGTAGCAGAGGAAGTCACATTTTCAGCGTGTTTTACTCATGACGAAGCAGCCAAAACCGAAGCCGGAACGAGCAGCCGGTTCCTCTGCTGGAATTCCCTGGGGAGCAGCATCCCAGCGGGTGGGATCCCACTGCCCTTGTGCTGCTGCTCCTGTTTCCTCCCACCCCCCAAAATCCCACAGCAAAGGGTTGATACTGGAGCCATAGGAGCTGGGGAGTGGGAAGGTGCCTCACTGGGTGCCGTGATTCCAGCTTTCCGCTCGGCCTGTTCCGTGGTGCTGAAACCCAGGGTGTGACCTGTGTGCCAGAGTGTGGGCTGGAGTGGATACACAGCACTGGGGAAGACCTGGATTCGGCTGGAACTGCCACTGGTTTCAGCAGCCATGGGGTTCCATCTGTGCCTGTCAGTGATGCACTGATGGGAGGAAGGGAACTGCCTCGTGTTTGGGCAAAGACAATAAAAATCCCATTGCTTCCTGAGATTTATCTTAAGTAGAGTCAGTCTGATGCATTTCAGTTCTATCCTAAACCTTTTAGAGGCAGGAATTTGATCCCTAATGAGTCTTCTTCCCTTTGATAACTATAATAAATCCCAGGCTCTGTTCCTAGCCCTGATAAAACCTCGTGTGAATTGCAGCAGATGAGTATAAATCCTCAGGCTCCTTTCGGTGCCGAGCCCGGCATGTGGCCACCTTCACCCCTCCATCCTGCTGGAAGCTGGCAGCAGGGAGGGACAGGGTGTGTGAATGTGAGCAGCTCTTGCTGCTAGATAAGCTGGGCACTTGCTATATATATTTATATATCCCATTGCCTTTCCTTCCCTTGGATCGATTGGCTGGGGGTTTCCCTTTCTCCGAGTGCCTTTGGAGCGGCCGGCATGGCCAGCGCTGTTTTTAGCAGCAGTTAAGCTCGTGGTGGAGAGCAGGGATGGGAGCACTTAAGCTCAGCTGAACTTGCTGACCTGCCCACATCCTTTGAGGTGAGGTTATTAATGAAAGCAGGTCAGTGTGCAAGGCAGTCCCTCCATGGGATTTTCCATTGCTGAAGTACAAAGCATTTTTGCGGGCTCCGGATACCTGGAAATTAGAGACCAGGGGATCTACTTTAACCTTCTTAAACCAACTGGGGTGAAACAGAATTGTTCAAGGCCAGGTGAGGTACTGCTTGGTTTTGGGAGAGATACCACCCCCAGGAAAGCCTCAGGAAGGGCAAGTTTCCAAGTTCATTGCCTGGTTGGGAAGAGCAGCAGTGGCAACACAAGCCCACAGTGCCAGAAGGATGGAGGGTGTCCAGGCTGTCAACATAACAAACCATCTGGAGGTGCTGCCCACAAGCCCAGGCTTTCCACAAGAGCCAACCATGCTCAGGTTGGACATGTAATCCCAAGGGAGCTCTTAACTTATTAATAACAGCTCTCAAGTGTTTCCCTCTCCTCTTGCGGTCTTCTGTATCGTCATGGTAGAAACCCTGAGCACCTGCCCATTGCTCTGTTTTAGAGGTTCTTCCTGGGGAAGGGGGAGATGGGAATTTCATTTGATGATGGCACAATTAGGGCAAGTTTTAGAGAGGAGCTGGGTTTCCACCAGGAGTGTTCCCAGCCACATTTCAAGGCTTGGACATCGCTGTCAGCGCTGCAGATCCTGGTGCAGGATCCACCTCCTTAGGGCAGCTGGTTGTGGGGAGGCTGCTGGGGAAACTGGGCTTAGTTTGGGTGAGTCAGGAGAAGAAATCCCGATGCTTTGTTGTGCTCCCAAACCTGCTGTGGTTTCGGTCGTGGCTTTCGCACGTCCGTGCTTGTGTGCGTTGCTGAAAAATGCTTCATTTCATTCCCATGGAGGAAAGCTCCTCTTGGAGGAAACAGGCTCTCCTAGAAATTTTGTCTGTTAATGAAGGCACGTGGGCTCTGGCCTGGGGTCTGGCCAGCAGCACGTGGTTCCAGAGTCCAGGAGGCACAGCCGGAGCTGGAATTGCAGCTGTCACAGGGCTGTGAACCCCAGTACTGTTACAGGACCATTACAGGGCATGTGATCACCTGGAATAACAGCAGGATCTTTTTCTTTTAGACATTGTTTCTACTGACTGTCTGTCCCACTGGGGATCCAGATCCTTGCAGGCAGGTACCAGTTTGGATGCCAGAGGTGTCCAGCTGCCTTTACCAAGGGCTGTAGGTCCCCCATCCATCCTGTCCTCTGGCTGCAGGCAGATGCCTCAGAAACCCTAGGAGTCCTAAAGTAATACCAGATGTGTCTGTTTATACACCTGTATAAAAGAATAATAGTTATATTTATGAAAACAACAGGGCTGGATTTGTGTTGCGGCTGTTGGGTTGAAGTTGTTTTAAAATACCCACATGTGGAGTGCAAGGATGTTGCAGGTGGATGCTCCGGAGAGCCCTGAGCTAGGCTGGGAAAAGCTGTTGTGGGATGGAGAGGGGGAGAGATTTCAGAGCCTTCTGGTGCATTTGGGTCACATATTTCATGTTTTTCTGCAGTCACAAAGATTGCTTTTCAAAGAAAACCACGGCTGTCAGAGACTCCCCGAGCTGACGGGAATTAAAAGGTGAATTCTCCTCATGCATAACGAGATCTGAGTGTTTGCACAGAGAGCAGTTTAGACAGTACTTTTCCAGCCTGGAGACTTGGGATGTGACCTCAGTAGTGCAGGCACCATTTCCTTGAAGCTGTTGCTGCTTCCTTCCTGAGGCTGAGTTCAGATCAGTGCATGGTGAGGAGAGAGGCACTGCCAGGGCAGGGTGAGAGTGAGCCCACTGCCCACACATCCCTCCCTGCAGGCTGCAGGACCCCCAGGAGCAGGCAGGAGTCTGGATTGCAGCTGGGATGGATCCATCTGCACTGCTTTGGGTAGGGACCAGGCAATTGTTTGTACTTGAATAAAGGCTTAATTGTGACTTGAAATGTCCCAACTGTTTTTTAAAAGAAAAGCAAACAAAGCTCCGAGAACAACGGGCTGGAGTTACAGGGGACTTGGGAAATGTTTGCCAAAGCTGTGCTTCCTGTCTCTGTCAGTGTGATGGTTATGGAGTTCAGCTTGGAGCCTTAGCTTTGAATCCCATCTCTGCCAGCTCGGGATGAAAGCCCTGGAGGGTGGGGATGGCACAGGGGCAGCGGGGGCTCTCTCGGTCCGTGGCTCCTCCATGTGCCCTCGCTGAAATGAATGAGGGGTCTGTCCTGCTCTCTGCTGCTGCCTTGGGCTTCTCCCTGGCTAGGATGGGAAATGAATCAGCACGGCCATGGCAGAGCCTCTGCCAGTCCCAGTTCCCTGCCAGCTCCTTGGGAAGACGAAGGAGGAGGCGGAGGCTGCCCTGGCAAGGGAGCATCCCCAGTGTGCTGCTGCCACCTGGTGCCACCAGCTGCCCCGGCCCCGGGGCTGTGTCACAGCCTTGGGAAAGGAAGGGAGACGATCCCACACTGGCTCTGCTTCCTTTGCAGTCGCTGCTGTCCCCTTGAAACTGGGATTTCACTGCCATTAATGTAAAGAGTGGAGTCAGCTGGCAGGCAGGCAGGCTGCTGGAATTAATTATGCTTAAAGCCACTGCAGAGATGGATGGCAGTGCTCGTTAGGGCTCTGGCAAAGCATTCTCTTCCCTCATTATCCTGAACACCTTGATGGCGTCTGGGTGGCACTGCTGGACCCTCCGGGCTGGGGTCTGTCAATCTGCCCACGTCCCACCACCTCACAGAATCACAGAATGCCTGGGCTGGAAGGGACCTTACAGATCATCTTGTTCCATCTTGCACATGGTATAAACTGTTCTGTGGCTCCTCTGCATGTCCATCTCTCCTGACTCCTGGCTGAGCGAGACGTGGCAGAGGAAAGGGGTGGGACAGACAAAATGCTGTTGGGGATGTGGTCCTGCAGCTTGGATGCACCAGAGGGATCTCCCCCTCCCTTGTTTCTTCACTCTTCTGCAAAACAAGTTGTCATTAGACCACTGATGGTGTCCCCAGGCTCAGCTGTCCCCGGACACAGAGGTGACTGGCAGCTCTTTGCTCCAGGTGCATCCTTGGCCCAGCCTATCGAGTTTGGAATTTTTTGAATTCTGGTGGTGTTTTCCTCCCCCAAGCTCTGATCTTCTTTGCCCATTTCCCCCTCCAGCTCTCTCCACACCCTCTTCTACATTCCTGCATCCTTCCTTGCAAGGCTATTTATTCCACCCCCAGCAGTCCTCATTTCTACACCGTTCACTGGCATGACCCCAAACCTGTCTGTACCCCAGTGGTGCTCCTGCCCCGGGGTCCTCACCCCAGTGCAGCTCCTGGTTCACCCCAGTTGCCAGGACACTCTGCTCCATTCCCTATACCAGGTACTTGTTCTCTGGCTTGTCCTGTCACCTGCAGTCGCTGTGTGTGACCTTACCCTCACACACACATCCCTCTGCCCTCCTTTGCAGCTGGCACACGCTTGTTTGTGTCCCCCCTTGATCCCAGGCTCCTTCACAGGGCTGGATACTCTGTCCCTGTATTCCCTGTGTCACTCCATGACCATCACCAGCCTCCAACATCCTCTTGCTCTGGGAGTGGGCATGAGGACCAGCACAGCCACCTCTGGATGTGTTTTTGAGGGCCTTTCTCCCTGACTGTGCAGTCAGGAGCATTCCTGCCCACTCCAGTCCTGCAAATTGCTGCTCTCTGTGTCCTGGTCTGAGCTCCTGGGAACAGTCCCATGTTTGAAGCCTAGATGTTCCCCCCTGGAATGCAAGTGGAGCCTAATCAGCCTTCAAAGAGGTCTTGATTGTTTTGAAATATGAAGAAAAAACCCACTTCCAGGGCATTTTAATGATGACCTGGCTCTTTGGTTGGAGGGCCAGGAAGGGTCTGCAAGCCGTGACCTTTTCCCAGTGGCTGTGGGTGAGCCAAGGTGGAATGTGGTTGGCTCTGTGCCATGGGCTGAGTGAGGTGACATCCATGTCCTTGACATCCCTGTCCTGCTCCCTGTTGGCCTGAGAATGTCTCCCAACACCCAGGATGGGTCATGCAGGTGCAGCTCTGCAGTGCCATGGCAGGTATCCCCTTCCCCACATCTCCCAGGTGGGATAACTTTGGATATAGGACTCACTGATCTCCTTGGGAAGAGCAGCTGGAGGTTTGGGATGTGCTGAGGGCACCACAGGCAGCTCTGCTTGCCCAGAGCTCTGTGGGGGGGATTTATGTTTTCAGACATGGACTGAAAACCAGCTCTTTAATCCACTGTAAGTACTCCAAGCAGCAACAAGGACAACTTTTTCCATAAGTTTGATGGAATTTATTCCGTTCTGAAATTTCATCTACCAGTAATTGGATTGAGATCTATCCTTGCCCAGAGCTGATGATATTTTGCATAAATACTTCAGCATATTGAAGGATTTTTAAAAAAATTATAATTCTTATTTGGTTTTAAAGCTGCATATCCAAGCTGTTTTTATTTTGGATCACTAGATGGGATTGGTCTTCCTGCTCTAAACATGCTGGCTGAGCCCTGGCCACCCAGAGGCAATTGTAGCTGTGGTCCCAGCAGTGCTGGGGACAGAAGTGCCACCAATCCATCCCCTCTGCCACCACTGCTCTCATATATCATTGCAGTAGACTTTTTGCCTGTCCCTGTGGAGCAGCTCAAGTGGAGGTGCCTGTGGGGTCCTCTAATTCTACAATTCCAGCAGGCCTTCATCCATGGCTAATTCTGCATCTTGGAATTCATCCCTTGCCCCTGGTTAGACCCATAAATTATGATCCCTTCCAGAGCAATCTGAATACTTTGGCAACTTGTCACCATCATCTGGTGTTGCTGTGACATTCCTGAGCTCTGGTAGCCCCATCCTTTCTTTTTAGTAGTTATTCAGCAGTAAAAGAGAATTGTTGTCAAAGAGCAGCTGGTCGTGGCCTTCATTAGGAACAGCCCTCAGAATTGTAATTTTGTTTAAAATAACAAAGACCATCCCATACAGTCTGCTTTGCATGTAGCTGTAGGGTCTGACAATTATATTTTTAGCCTTTAATTAGTCGAGAGGCTTGAGAGGACTGTTTCTGTTTCATTTGGGATCACAATAAGGCTAACAGGGTCTGTGCTTTTTGAGTTTTTTTTTCCTAACATCCCCTGTTCAATATTGGACTTATTTTTCTCCCTTGAAGTGCACCAGGACCAGCTCTACGATTTTAGCTGAAATTAAAGCAAAACTCTGCCCGGGGCAGGCGCTGTGCTCCAACTGCAAACAATTGCTGCAGTTTTATGAGCAATTAAAACCGAGTTTCCCGGCGGGAAGTGAGGAGCTGCCAGGGGCCACCCACCTCGCCTGGGGCACCCACAACACCCCAGGGAGTGGCTGGAGCTGTGTCAGGACAGGGTCAGGGTGGATCTCAGCCAAAGGTTCTTCCCCCAGAGGGTGGTTGGCACTGAACAGGCTCCCCAGGGCAGTGGGCACAGCCCCAAGGCTGCCAGAGCTGCAGGAGGGTTTGGATGATCCTCTGGGGCACAGGGGGGGACTCTTGGGGCTGGAACTGTGCAGGGCTGAGGGTTGGAGCCCAATGATCCTTGGGGGTCCCTCCCAGCTCAGCACATTCCACAATTCTGTGACACCCCTACGGCCATGCTGACCCACCGGGAAACCAGAACTGCCTTTCCCACCTTTCCAAAGCTCCATGTGTGTGTCTGAAATCCCCCTGTGTGTGATGGGCATCCCCCCTCTCTCCCCCAGGACCTCTGCTCCCCCTACTGTGCTGGCAGGGAGTTCCATTCCTCGTTGTTCCATGTTCCCTGTGCCTGGCTCAGTGTTGTTAATCTGGTGTGCTGGAGGCAGGGCTTTAAGCTTTTCTCAAAGACTCCTGTAAATCCACAGCTCTGGACTTTTGTGGCACCTCCATGAGATGTGGAGAGGCAGAGAGAACTGATTCTCCTGATTTTTGCTTGGAGAGCTGGGGTTTCCAGGGCGTGTTCGGTTTCTTGGATTGCAGCTGAAGGGAGACAGTTGGGTGTTTGAGTCCAGAGCTGCAGTTTGGGAAAGGACAGTCGCTGGTGTGTGTGACAGTCTGGCCAGGGCCAAGGCTGAGCTTGCTGGAGGAGGATGGTCCAGCTCTGCAGGCAGAGCTCTGTCCTGGCCAGGCTCTTCCAGCATCTGCAGGGAGCTGGGACAGAGGTTTCCAGACACTGCTCCGGTCCCTGCTTCTCACCAGGAGGGGCAAAGATCCCTGGGGGCAGCAGTGTGGTTGTGTAAGGAGGTGTAGTGTGAGTCACACGGGCAGGAGGTTGCAGAGGGAGCAAATTAAAGGGTTTACAAGTGTTCTCAGCTCTGACATGGCATTATTATTGGAGGGTTTGGCTCCCGGGCTGAGAGTTCCGGGGCAGTTACGAGCTATAAAAGTGCTCGAGTGCAGTGAGCTATTTTCTCTCCTTCCCCCAACCTGGGTGTGTCAGGTGGCATCACCCCCTGGCCCCAGCAGCACCATCCTGTGATGGAGGGGATGGGGAGGGCAGTGCTCTCTTGGGCTGGCCGTGGGGGGTGAGCCCCGTGCTCTGCCCCTGCTGCCACAGCAGCACAACACTGGGAGGGTTTGGGTTTGGGGCGACTCAGGGGTGATGGTTGACAAAAAAACTCCACTGGGCTGCCTGGGCAGCAGGTGAGGGAGATTCTGCCCCTCTCTGGTGAGACCCCACCTGGAATGCCGTGTACAGTTTTGGTGCCCCCAAAATAAGAAGCACATGGAACTGCTGGAGCAAGTCCAGAGGAGGCCACGAAGTTGATAAGAGGACTGGAGAACCTCCCCTTTGGAGACAGGCTGGGAGAGTTGGGGCTGTTCAGCCTGGAGGAGAGGAGGTTGTGTGGAGACCTCCCAGCTCCTTCCAGAATCCAAAGGGGCTACAAGGAAGCCAGAGAGAAGCTCTGCATCAGGAACTGGAGGGACAGGACAAGGGGGAATGCCTTCCCACTGCCAGAGGGTAGGGTTAGATGGGATATTGGGAAGAAATTCTCCCCTGTGAGGGTGAGGAGGCCCCATCCCTGAAAGTGTCCAAAGCCAGGTTGGACGGGGCTTGGAGCAGCCTGGGATAGTGGAAGGTGTCCCTGTCCATGGCAGTGGGGGTTGGAATGTGATGGTCTTTAAGGTCCCTTCCAGCCCAAAGCATTCTGTGATTCTGTCTGTGTGTGAAAAGGCATCTTTCTCTTTTCCCTTCTCTCCAGTTCCATCCTTTCTGTCTTGGCTTTCCCTGACTCTGGTCCTCTTTTCATTTGATTCCGTAGCATCAGCCTCCACCTTGGCACAGCAGGTGACCACCCCCAGCCTCTCCCCAGTGACTGAGATTTTAAGGGGAGCTTCTGACCTGGATTTTGGGGGAATCCAACATCTTTGCTTGGGAAACAGACCCTGGAGCTGCTGCCAAACCTGACTTGCACAGGAGAGGTGGTGGGTGCCAGCCTAGAGAGGTGCTGGACAGAGGTGCTGGGTGCTTTGGGCAGCTGCCACCTCCTTCCCAAGGGCTGGAGACCCTTTGGCTGGAAGCCACAGTGGCAGAGCCAGCAGGACACAGCAGCCTTTGGAAGGAGGAGCCCTGAAACGGGGGGGATGCATTTGGGATGCCTCACAGGAACATGTGGAGATGCACGAGCAAAGCCTGGGCCGGGTAGTGCTGGAGGTCTTCGGTGCTACAAGCAGCACTTGGGTTTTTGTGGTATCTCCTGGCTTTCTTCATCCCATAAATCCTCAGGAGCCCCTTCAGCTCCATCCCTGCTCTGACAGCAGGAGGAGGAAGCGCTCGGGGATGGAGGAGTGACAGCATTCCTGCAGGCTGAGCTCATGCTCAGTCCCCTGCCGTGAATTGCCTTTTTCTCGGGCAACTGTGGCTTTCCAGAGGAGCTGGGGGATGGGAGCCAGGAGGAACTTCCTCACACATGACACAGCCAAAGAGTTTCGGTGTCTGGCCATTACCAACTTCTCCTCTGAGGAAGGAACTGAGAAACTGAGGTGGCCATGAGTAATGATTGGATAAATCTGTACCTGCTCTGCAGGAACAGTCCTCGTGTGTCATTCGGTGTTAATAATTCAGATAGCTTCAGATTTCCTGAAAAAAAGCATTTTTAACATTTTATTTCCCTTGCTAATTGTGCTTCTCATCTCACTTGTAAGTCACCTGCTGGCACTGACTCTCCCAAGTGGTGTGGTGGCTGCTGCTCGTCCCTGTGTGAAGTCCTGAGATGTGACATCATTTCTAAATCGTGGAAAAAAGGCTTTTATAGTTGAAAAGAGCCAGGCTGAACTAGGTTTGAAGGGTGACATTGCAGTATTTGGCTTTTTCTGTTTTCCTAGGAAGTTCGATTCCCATTGTGGGGGTTTTTTTCATAGTTTCCTGAAGCTTGGTGATCTGCTTTTAAATGTAAGGTAATGTCATGGAATGGTTTGGGTTGGAGGTACCTTAAAGACCCTCCTGACATAGACATGGACACCTACCAGCCCAGGTTGCTCCAAGCCCCGTCCAACCTGGCCTTGGACACTTCCAGGGATGGGGCAGCCACAGCTTCTCTGGGCAACCTGTGCCAGGGCCTGCCCACCCTCAGAAGGAGGAATTTCCTCCCAACATTCCATCCAACCCTGCCCTCTGACACTTTGAAGCCATTCCTCCTTGTCCTGTCCCTCCATGCCTTGTCCCCAGTCCCTCTCCAGCTCTTCTGGAGCCCCTTTAGGCCCTGCAAGGGGCTCTCAGGTCTCCCTGGATCCTTCTCTTCCCCAGGTGAACCCCCCCAGCTCTCCCAGCCTGGCTCCAGAGCAGAGGGGCTCCAGCCCTGGGAGCATCTCCATGACCCTATAAAGATAATTAAATGTATCAATATATTGCATAACTTTTGAGTCCTTTCTGACCTCCCATTCCTTTCTCCTGTCCTTTCCTGTCAAAGGCCAAGGATAATGATTCCAACCTCAGGCGGGGTGGCAGCTCCCTCCCACCGGGCTCCCGGTGAGAGGGTGAGAGGCACATTCCAGCCATGACTCCTCGATGCTGGCATTCAGCTTGGCCTTCTGGCGTGGGGGTGCCAAACCTCACCTGATTCTGGGCTGGGAAGGAAATTCCTGAGCAAGGGAAAGCCTTGGGCAGGTATTCCAAAGCTCTTTTGTGGCTGACACAGTTCCTCAGTGGGTGGAAGGAGGGGGTTGCTCAGCCTGGGGCGTGTCGTGTGAGATGTTTAGACACTCTCCAGTTTGACCTTGGCATTTGTATTTCACCTAAGGAGGAGAGAGGTTAAAATTAATGGTGGCCAAAATTACCAAAGTCCTTGAGTGTTCTTGAAGCTTTGGCGTGCAAAAATCAGGTTTGGTTGGTGAGCTCTGACTGAGTTCTGAACATCCCTGCTTAAAACACTATTGGATTTAATAAACATTAGGACACATCTGGAACTACAGAATCCCAGAATGGTTTGGGTTGGAAGGAACCTTAAAGCTCATCTCATCTCATGGGCAGGGACACCTTCCACTAGACCAGCTTGCTCCAAGCCATGTCCAGCCTGGCCCCTGAGTGGGGCTGGAAGAGCAGAGCAGAGGCAGAGTGTGGGCGAGTCAGAGAGATGTTGGTGATCAAATGATCCCATATTAGGGAGATCTTCCTCAGTGGAGCTCCCAGGATCACCCGTGGGACCATCTGGTCCTATTGGAAAGGATTTTGTTGGAGAAGGACCTTGCTTAAGTCTTGCTGCTTGGCTTTTCCCCCTCCCAGAAATGCCTTCTGTGAGCTCCTGCGAGCAGGGGCAAAGCTGGCACAAGGGGCTGCTGGTTTTTCAGGGCACTGGCAGGACAAGACTGGATTTTAGAGGTGATTTCCTCCCAAGTCCACAGCAACCTTCTCAAAAGTTCCTTGTGAAGGATCCTCTCCAGGTCCATGAAGCACAGTGGCCAGGCCTGTCTTCCTTCAGCTCCCTCCCGTGCTCCTGAGGTGTGGGTTTTGTACCTGTGGTGGGTGATGAGTCCTGTGTGCTGTGTCAGTGGCTCTCCTAAGGATTTGGTGTGTCCCCTGTGATGCTGAATCTGATTTCCAGCAGCTCTTGGAAAGGGCATGAACTGAAGGATAGCAGGGATAGGTAGAGAGCACTGGCCATGGGGGAATCTTGATTTTTTTTTTCCCCTCTATGTTCATACTGGCGTACCATTCCTGTAAGCTAAACCTCTGGACTGATTTCCTTTCTAAACTCAGTTCCTGTAAACTCAGCAGCTGCTCTGGGTTGTCTCCTCTTTGCTGCAGGTGAGACTTGTGGAGGAACAAGAAGAGACTGAGCTGTGACTGAACCAGGAGAGGTTGGACGGTGTCTGAGGATGGTGAGTCCATATCCTATTTCTTCTCTAAAGAAAGACCCTGAGGGGCTGGAGTGTGTGCAGGGAAGGGAAGGGAGCTGGGAAGGGGCTGGAGCAGCAGGAGCGGCTGAGGGAGCTGGGGGGGCTCAGCCTGGAGAAAAGGAGGCTCAGGGGGGACCTTCTGGCTCTGCAATCCCTGACAGGAGGGGAGAGCCGGGGGGGGTCGGGCTCTGCTCCCAGGGAACAGGGACAGGAGGAGAGGGAACGGCCTCCAGCTGTGCCAGGGGAGGGGCAGGTGGGACATCAGGGACAATTTCTTCATGGAAAGGGTGGTCAGACCCTGGCACAGCTGCCCAGGGCAATGGGGGAGTGCCCATCCCTGGAGGGGTTTAACAGATGTGTGGATGTGGCACTTGGGGACATGGGTTAGTGGGGGCCTTGGCAATTGGACTGGATGATCTTGGAGGGCTTTTTCAACCCTAATGATTCCATGATTCCAGTCTGCCTCTGTCCTCTGTGGGTGGTCTTGTTTTCTGTGTGTCCAAATCTCGTGTTGCTGCTGAATGCATGAGAAGAAATGCAAGAATGAGCAAGGAGAGTGCTGTAGTATTGTGCATTATATGTAATAATATAACACAGAGAGCTTTCATGAATGTCAGCAAGATGCTGTTGATAGGATACATTTACCCCTAAACCTGTTGTTGGAATATATTGGGAAAAAAAAGGAAATAAAACTAGAAACCCCTCCTGTCTCCCTGGACTACTGACATTTGTGGCTTATGAGTTATTTTTTACTTTAAAACTTATTGCTGGGGTTTTTTATTGTGTTCCTCTGTCACCTCTCAGTGAAGGATTTAACACCATGTTAATAACAGCTCTGGTGCCACCAAAGTAGCAGAAATTTCACAAGAATTAGTCACAGAAAAAATGTGGTAGAAAAGAATCTGAACCTCAGCCAAAGCAGCCAGATTGCTGATAAACTCGGATAAAGGGCCTCTAATGCCTCCAGCAAGAAATAACCCAAAATGCGAGGGATCTGCTGGGAGGGAAAAAAAGCTGGAGACTGGGAATGTTGAAAGATAATATGCTGAGAGTGCCCTGAGGGTGGTAGTTTGAAGAGGGGTGATCTGCATGTGGGGCTGTGGGTGGGCAGAGCCTGAGTTTGCTGCAGTGACACGGATTAGCATCAGCTTATTCTCTGTGCTCCCACTGCCAGGAGTGTGTTGTGGTGGGGGAAGGAGCGCTGAGGAGAACAGCAGAGACACTCAGAGGGCTGGGAATTCCAATTGAGGACACGAAAATTTAGGTTAAACATGTTAGGGAAAAAAAAAAAAGTCTGGCAGAGTGCTCGAGGAAATCGTGACATCTCCTGAGGGATTGTCCCCCCATGGGTTCTGTTAACAACTGGAATAGGGAGGGAAATGTGCTCTCTGCACTCTCAGCTCTGGTAGTTACACACGCAGCATTTTTGGGGTAGTCCCTATCCTTGTGCTCCCTGGTTTTGCCTCAAGGTCTCCTGTGCTTCCTGTTGGAAGAGCTTATCCCCACGCAGGATGAGGAGCTTTCTCTGGGATGGAGAGGTGAAAATAACACCTGCTTTGCAACCTGATAAAGGATCTTGCACTTCCCCTTGGAACCCCCCCCTGGTGTCACACTGGAGGTGTAAAACCCAACAGCTTCTCTGGGGGGTGAGAGGGATGCAGATGTATCCAGATATGAATGAAAAAAAAAAAAAAAAAAGGGATAAACACATGGAAAATGCATCAAAATGCCCTCCAGGTAACGTGGAGAAGGCCAGGCTGGTCAGATACCCCACTGACAGGACCACCAGGGATTGCTGCAGGGGGAACATGGCTCAGGTGTGTGCCCTCACCTGTCAGGTTCTGCAGGGTCCTGCCAAGCCAGAAACGATGTATTGATGTTTTAGGAGCCCTTGGTAGGTTTTTCGTTCGTGGATTCATCAGGCTTTTAAAACCAAGATGTTGCAGTGTGTCAGAGCTGTGCTGGCTGTGTTTTGGAACCTGCCCCCTGTTGTTTTGGTGGGTCCCCAGTTCTCATAAAGGGAATAACAGTAAAGTGTGGTGCTGCCTGGAGGCATCTCCTGCCCTTCAGCGTTTTCAGTCCCCTTAGACATTTACATTCTTTCTTACTTACAAATTTTACATTCCCCTTAGACCTCTGAAGAGCTCTAGTCTTTTAAATTCTCTGCAGCAAAGCCACTTTGGTCCTTGTCACCCCTCCCTGGGGCTCTGTGTTTTTTGGGGTGCGCAGACTGGAACTGTGGACTTATTATTCTTTTCCCTGTGCTCCTTTCCTGTGTCCTTTCCTGACCTGGCCCTTAGGTGTAACCACAGCTTGGTTTCTTATAGACAAGAGCATTTTCTGCTCCTCATGAGTACCTGAAAAATACCCTTTCAAAGGCCTTTCTGAAAAAGATTTAGGGCTTTTTCATATTTTATTAAAATGTTCTTTCGATTTAAAAAAAAAATATTATTTCTCCTGGGGAAAAAAACCACAAAAACACAAAACCCACAACTCCCCCCTCACCCACCATTTTGGTAAGGGACTTATAGGCTTTTTGTCTCCCGTCATAAGGGAGAGAAAGCAATTTGTTATTGCTGGCTGGAGAAATAAGCACTTGCCTCCACCTACTTACCTGAGCCTCTGTCAGCAGCTGAAGGCAGAGAGAGCTGCTGTAAAACCCCTGACAGGCTCCTTGGAGCCCTTTTGGGACCTCTCCAGAGGGCTGTGACTCCTGAGTTAAACACAGGGAAGGCTGGGGGTGGGTTGCTGCTTAATGGACAATGCAGAATGTTGTCTGCTCGGCCAGGGGTGCTTTGGGGCTGGAGCTCTCCAGGGCTGGCTGGAAATCCTGTTCCCTGCAGGCATGCTGAGTGCTTCCTGAATTCCCTGTGATCACTGGAGGCAGAGGGCACGGCATCAGTGCCCTCTAGATGGCAAGGGCATGCCCAGAAGCTTCTCCCTGACTCAGCAGCAGCCCAGATGTGGCTCAGCAGCTGCTCTGCCCTTTCTGCTGCGCAGATGTTTGGTCGACTGTCAGTTCAGAGCTTGGACTGCAAGGCCCTTCCTGCTTTTCCCCAAGGACCAGCTGTGATGGGAATGACCTTGAAGACCACACCAGTGCTGGTTTAATCCTTAACTCTGGCCAGTGGAGCCCTGGTACCTTAATACATTACTAAAAACTCACCTGGCAGGTGCGTGAGTGCAGGTGCTGCTGTGCTCAGTGCTCTCACTGCACGCACAGCTCCCGTGGCAGCATTCCCTCTTCCCACTGCTGGGAATACTGGGACCATAAACATCTGAGTTTCTTGCTCTTACCCTTTGGAGGGGCCCATGACTCATTCCAGGTGGGGCTTGTGCAGCTCAGCCCTCCCTTTTCCCCTCTTGAGGCACACAGAGTCGACAGCCCGTGACTTGTGCCCTTTTCTCCCTCTTCTCAAAGGTTTCCTGCTCCACATTCTGTTCCGTGCTCACCTCTGGGCAACTTTCTGAGCAAACACTAAATGCAGTATTACGGATCCCTAAGCTCTTCTGTCCTCCTCTGAAGATGAAAAGATGACAACTCACCATCCCAGTCCTGATTTATGGGCTATAAAACAGCGACTTCTCTTTGCACAGGTTTAGGGGGTTATTTCTGGGAGGCCACCTCGGTGGCTCAGCAGCCTTCCAGTTCATCCTCAGGCTTTGAGGAAATGAACTGTTTTTGTAGGGGCAGACTTGAAACAAAGATGCCCTTTGTGCAACAGAAGTAGGGGAGGCAGAACAAGAAGTCCCCTTGGCCACAGCTTGTCAGGTCCCTTCATCAGCTTATGGAGAGAGAGAGAGAGAAATACATGTCCAAGTGCAGTTCATCTCACCCCATTGAAGCAGCTGTCAAGCAGGAAGAGGAGAAATTTTAGATTCTAGGATGAGAAAAATGATACAAGTCTCTCCCTCCCCCTCCTTACCTGGAAAAAAAGATCTAGATGACCAGTTCCTACCTTGATCTTCATTAAAAAAAAAAAATATATTCAGACCTGGAAGGATCTAAACTGGAGTACCCTGATGGCCCCTCTGCTGCCAGAGCCCCCGGCTGTCAGGCAGAGCTGCCCTGGCTGTTTTTGACTTGCTTCTCATGTCCTGAAAGTCCCTTCCCAGGGCAGTCAGCTCCTCCTGCCAATTTTCCTGCCGGTGCTCTCCAGCTGGAGGCAGATCAGGGCGGTCTGGGCAGTGGATGTGCTCCCAGGGACAGGGCTGCGCATTCGGATCCCTGCCATCCCTTGCCCTCCCTCCTCTCTGTCTGCAGGATGCACTGTGCTGGGGGGATGGAAAGCCCACACTTCTGTAGAAGGGATGGATGTGGTGCCTTAAAGATTGTCTGGTTCTCCTCCTGCCTCCACTTTCCACTAAGTTGGAACCTGGCCTTGGGCACTTCCAGGGATGGGGCAGCCACAGCTTCTCTGGGCAACCTGTGCCAGGGCCTCACCACCTTCACAGGGAGGAATTCCTTCCCAATATCCCATCTAACCCTGCCCTCTGGCAGTTTGAAGCCATTCTCCCTTGTCCTGTCCCTCCATGCCTTGTTCCCAGTCCCTCTCCAGCTCTCCTGGAGCCCCTTTAGGCTCTGGAAGGGGCTCTCAGGTCTCCCCAGAGCTTTCTCTTCTCCAGGCTGAACATGCCCAGCTCTCCTAGCCTGGCTCCATAGGAGAAGTGTTCCAGCCCTGTGATCAGATTATGGCTCTTCTCATCCTTTCTGCAGGGAACAGACTCTGCCAGCACCTGTATTTCACACGGGGGCTGGGCTGCCCCAGCTAATCTGTGAGTCATTCAGCAATCTGGGACATTTGCAGACCTTTGCTTGGGACAATAGTCAGGTTTGGAGAGGTTGAACTGCAGATCCTGCAGAGGTGACCTGGCAGGGTGGGAATTAGCTGCTCCCTGGCCCCTACCCATTCCCAAACTTGTGGAATGCTGGGACAAAACGATACAGTTCAGGGTGTTGGCTGGCTCCAGGCCATGAGAAAGATTCCAGCATCTCTGTGCCTGTCCCCTGCTCCCAGTAGGGATTCCCTGGGCACTGGGAGCAGATGGCAGCTCAGCCCTGTGAAGCCCGTGCTGCAGGCTGGGCTCTGGGTGCATGCAGGCTTGTTTCCATGGGGAATATCTTCTCCCTTGGAGGCTGCAGGATGGCTCCTTGAATGCCAGTCCTATCTTTGCCAAGCTCGGTGTTATCTCCGAGCCTCCAGATCCCTTTGGGGACCCTCAGGAGAGGTTGCAAGCTGTTTACCTGCAGGGTGGGAGCAGAGGTGTCCAGAGGGGCGGGAAGAGCAGCACAGGAGCACTGTGCAGTGCTAGTGAGAGGGGAAAGGGTTAATCCCTGCCAACTGCCCTTGAGAACACGCCACCCAGGTTACACTCAGCTCTGATTCCTCAGAGCCCAGAAACCTTTTGGATTGTTGTGGCTGGGCGATGAGGAGGGAGGTTTTTCTCTCTGCCTGCACGAACACACACATGCACGAGGAGGAGCCCAGTTGTGTGAAAATAACCTCCTCTTCCTTGCTGATTCGTGATAGTGGAGCAGAACTCAGCTGCTCAGCCGGGGAGGCATCCGAGGTGGCATTCAGGAAATCCCTCTGGCTAAGCCAGCTCAGGAGGCTGGAGCGCTCTGCGGTCCCGTGCTGGGCCACCCCGCCTGCCCAGCGCCACTCCTGGCCTCGCCTGGGTCACTGGAGGGGAAAGGAGGGCAGGTATTTCGGGAACTGCTGAAGGAAGTGAAAGCAGAGTCTGAATGCAGTTCCTCCTGAAACTCTGTCAAAGCACTGAACTGCGGGGCAAGGTCTGCTTCTGCTCTGCACCAGGCTCAGCGCTCGGGCAGAAGTCTGTAAGCCGTGTGTGAATCTTTTTCTAATGCTAAAAGAACAGAAATATTTCAGTGAAAGCAGAAGGGGTTCTATTTGTGGGTGTTCAGGTCAGCTTAGGTTGGAAATTCAAAGTCGTGCTCTGACGAGCAGCCCTTTAAAACTCGGCGCAGCTGCGGCTTAGGGGGGGGTTACAAAGGTCCTTCTGCAACTCGAGCTGCAAACAGGCCCCATGCCAGGCCCTGAACTGAGCCTCGGTCCTAAAAATCTTGCTGTGGGTCAGAGCAGACTCTTACCTGCCTTGTCCATGGTTTTGTGTGGTATAAACACTGGTCGTGTGTTGTCTGCTCTCAATAACAATGTATGCTCAAAGTCTGCCTAAGAGACTCCTGAGCTTCAGCTGTTTCCCCAGACCTGCTGTGCTTCTTTTCCCTTGATACATGTCAGGAAAAAGAATAAATATTGACTTTACAGTGTTTATAGCTCCACTTTCTCTCCAGTATAAAAGGTTTCTTCCACCTTATGCTGCCGTGCTTGCTCAGCACACCTCTGACATTCCCCTCAGAGAACCTGCAGGGAGCAGGGCACCTCCCCTGCCACTCACACTTGGCCAAGGCAAATCCATAACCTCATCCTTAACCCTCTGTCCTCATCCACAACCCTCCTTGTGTTTTGGTTTGTGGGTGCCAGCTTGAGTTGAGTGCCCCTGAGGATGGGTAGTGCCTGATGCTCACCCAGCCCACTCCATGTAAATGTTGGAGTGGGACAGAGCCGAGCTGAAATGGGATTTCATGGCTTATCTCCAGGTGTGGTTGTATGTTCTTCCAAGTCTTTTATCCGGTGTGACCCTGGGCAGTCTGTGGGATTGTTTTCCCAGCAAGAGAGCTCAGTGTTTTGCCCTGCAGTGACAGCAGGCAGCAGGTCTGGGTGTCACAAAGCTGTCCCGTGGCCAAAGCAGCTCTGAATAATCTAACACTGAACAATTTTGCAGAGAAATGCCCAAATCTTTTGTCTGACTTGAGAAAAACCCTTTGAGATCTCATTGGTATTGCTGGGGAGAGCTGTCTGTGGTGGTTTGGGGGCAACCACATCTAAGAGGAGCTCAACAGCCATGGGCTGTGCTCTGTTTTGGATTTGTGTTTTGTTTTGGGGGCAGAAAGCTTGTGTGGTTTGAGCCAAACAGTTGGGCCTTGGAGGACTGATGAAGGGCCGGGTTTTAATTTTTCATTTGAAGAAAGAAATTCTCCCTCTGGCCCAGTGGTGGAGGCAGAGCAGCAGCTGATGGTAGAAATGGAGATGGTTTTGCCCAGGAAACCGCTGCCCTGTGGCTTCTGGGATGGGCTGTGACCTGGGAGCTGTTTGCTCATGGGTTTGAAAGTAGCAAAGGTGAGTTCCTGGGGGTGCTGGGGTGGGTGATGGATGCTCAACCACAGCATTTCCTGCACCTGTGTCTGTGAGCATTGTCAAATGGGAGCTGAAGAAGCTTCCCATGGGCATTGACTGTCCAAATGGTCAGCAAGGGGAACAGTGGCCCTGGGGAGCCTTGCCCACACCAGGGACTGAGCTCTGGCACGCAGGTGCTGGTGGGAGCTGGGGATGTGATGCTACTCCCTGCACACTCAGGAGCTCCTGGGAAGGGGGAATTAAGGTCTTGGGAGTGTTCTGCAGTGAGCCAGCAGCAGGGCAGCCCCTTTGTCCTCATCTCCAAGGCCAGGCAGAGAGGACTGGAGGAGGATGGGGGCTCAGGGATGCAGCGGCAGGTCCTGCCTGAGCATCTGGGAGCACGGCTGGAGCAGAGGGGTCGAGGCAGAGGGGTCAGTGCTGAGCTGGAGGGCTTGGGGTGGAAGTGTCAGTGCCAGGGTGGATGGCTTGGGGTGGATGGCTTGGTATGGAGGCAGAGGGCTCAGTGCTGGGGCCGAGGGGTCGGTGCTGGGCTGGAGGGCAGAGGTTTGATGTCAGGGTGAGGGGTTTGGGGCGGAGGGCTCGGTTCTGGGATGCAAAGCCGGGGCAAGAGGACTCAGTGCCGGGTTCAGGGTCTCGGTGCCGGGCTACGAAGCCGCCTTCCCGCTATTGTTCCCGGCGCTCCCGCCGTCAGCGCGGCACGAGGCAGGTGCCGGCGGGAGCAGCGCCAGGGGCCGGGAATGCCCCTCCCGGGGCCGGGGATGCCCTTCCCGGGGCCTCCGCGCCGGGAAGGGCCGAGGAAGGGGCAGCGCCCGGCGGGGCCGCGGTCCCTGCGCCGCCCGCTCCATTTTCTGCCTCGCCTGTCAGCGAGACGCTCAGATGGCAGAGCCGCGCTCGGCCGCCTCGGGAGGGAGGAGGAGTCTGCCCGTCCTCCTCCCGCCCTCCCTCCATTGTCAGCGGCGGCGGCGGCGGCACCTGCTCGGGCCGCCGGCGGCCGGGATGCTCCTGCCCTTCCCGGCGGAGCGGGGACGGGGACGAGGACGCTGCCGCAGCGCCGGGCCCGCGGCCGCAGCTCGGAGCCGCAGGGAGGAGATGCTGCTTGTGCCTGCCCGGCCCTGCTGCCGCCTCGGGAAATGAACATGAGTCTGCCAGGCCGCGTCTCCTGCTCCATGCTCAACTGCTTTGTAAGTGCTGCTTTTCATTGCCCTCCTCTCTCCTCCATGGAAGCGGGGCCGTAAGGCAGATGCTCGCTCTCTCTCCTGCATCCCCCGCCCTGGGTCTGCCCAGCTGGGCGTGGAGAGGGGGGGATCCCCTTTCCTGGCTCCCGCCGGAGGGCACGGTGGCCGGTCACTGCTGCCCTGCCCCGGCCCAAGGGCACAGCAGTCCCTGAGCCGCTCGAAGGCCCCGACCACCGTGTGCCGTGATGTGCCACGCAGGATGCGGCCGGTCCTTGCCTGAAGCTGGAAAATTACCGTGGAGAGCATCTGACCCCAGGGGAGCTCCGCTCCCGCCATGGCTGCGGCGCTCGCAGGGTGTGCAGGACCCCTCCTGTGCTGGTGCTGCCGTGCTGGGAGGGTGTCCCGAGCTCCGCGGCTTTTACACCTTCGGGGAGAGGAGTTCTCCTGCTCTGCTGCCCCTGCTGCAGACCCGCTCTCCGTCCCTCCCCGGGGGACTCATGGCCAAACGGGCTCTGAGGGCATCGGGCGGCTTGTGAAGAGCGCGGGGCTCGGAGCCCCCGCCCTGCCACTCGCCGGGATGGGATGTGGCAGCAGGAGATGCTCAGCCTCCCGCCCGCCCTGCGCCGCAGGCAAGGCGGGACTCAAGGACACCCAGGCCGGTGGAGAGCTCGGGCTGCCCTGTTCCAGTTCCTGCCGCTCACTGGGATTTCTCTGCGAGCTGCTAAGTGGAGATGGGAGATGTCCCCTCCCTGGCTGCCGCACCGGCAGCGTCCCTTTGTGCCTCGGTGTGGCAGGAGGGGCCCCGAGCCCCCCGCAGGTGCTGTGCCCTGTGTCCATCACAGTGGGGGTGAGGAGGGGCATTGCCTTTCCCTCCAGCTGGGATTGATGTCGAGTTGTACACCAGTTGTAAGAGCGTGCTTGCAGGTTCCTGGGAGATGGGCTGGGGCGGGTCTGGTCACCCCCATCTGAGGTCCAGAGAGCACCTCAGGCCACGCTGCTCTTGTGGGTGACGAGGCCTCAGCGCCTGTCACTAACACAAGGGGATTCAGCATCATTTTAAATATTCTTGAGCCAGAAGGGTTGGTATCTCCTTTCTTCAGCTTAAAATTCAGGTTCTGTCTTGGGTGGCATAACCAGAAAGATATTTCATTTTAAAATATTACTCGGTGCTTACAGAACAGTGTTTCCTGGTAAATGCTGGAGCCTAGAGAAGCTACGGTTGGGAGGCATTCTGAAGAAAACATTCCCACACCAAATACATGTGGAATTAACACCATCCTGGGCTCCCAGCTGTGAGCATCCGAGTGCTGCTCCTTCAGACAACACGGTGGTTTGACAGGGTCTGCGGGAGGGCTGCTGAAAATTGGCACTGACATTTCATGACAGAGCTCAAGGAGTGTTTGGACAACACTCTCAGGCACGTAGTGGGATTGTTGGGGTATCCTGTGCAGGGCCAAGAGTTGGACTTGGTCTTTGTGTGTCCTGTCCAACTCAGGATAGTTTATGATTGTACGAGTGACTGAAGATTCTCGGGTCCTAAACTGAGACACACGCTCTACTTGTCAGGGATGGCGTGTCCAGGCTCTGTGTGTCCTCTCAGACCACCCTGAGGCCTCCATGGGCTTTCTGGGGTGCCCACCTGAGCAGTGTGGACGTGTCCCCTGGGGCTCAGTGCCCTGCTTGGGTGCTGGCACCAGTCGGTAATGCCTGCTGTGAACTGAGTGCACTCAGGTGCAGTTGTTGTTGGGTTACTTTTTCCACTTGTATATTCTCCTCAAGAACTTTCAGGCTCTTGCCAGGTTTTTTTTGGGCTGAAAGTGAAAATAAAAACTCCTCAAAGAAAGCAGTCCTTAAGAGGAAGAGTTGGTTGAAGCTGGACTGTAGATGGAAACCCTCAGTGTCATGGTGCGTCTGCTGTTGTACCGGGGGAGGTAACAGGGGAACAGCTGATGTGACAAATTACTGTCACATCAGTCCCAGATGCTGCATGTGCATCTGCTTGGCTTTCCAAACACCTCTCAGCTGGAAGAGGCAGGACTTGGAGACCTGCTTTGGCCTTTCACTGTGCTGTGGGGACTCTGCAACAGCCAGAGGAGATGCTGGGGTGCAGAGGCACAACAGGCATTTCCATGCACAGGGATCCCCAAACTCCTGGGGTGCTGAGAGTATCCAGCAGCTTCAATTTTTGGCTTTCACAGCATGTGCTGACTGGGGCCTGTCTGACTGTGTGCTCTGTTTGCAATGCAGGGTGAGGAGGGCCCTCCCAGTTTGGAGTACATCCAGGCCAAGGACTTGTTCCCCCCGAAGGAGCTCGTAAAGGAGGAGGAATCATTGCAGGTAAGGAAGTCAGAACACCCAGACAGCTTTGGGATGTGGCAGGCTGGGCTCTGCAGGGCAGCTCTCGAGCCCAGGGCAGCCTGGAGGCCACGGGCTGGCCAGTGCCAAAGATCACTTTCGGAGCGGTGGGTCCTTCCACGCGCTGCCAGTCATTCCAAACGCGCCATCCCTGCCTTCCCAGCCCTGCCAGCATGTGTACAGCACCTCCTGCCTCTGGGAAACGTGGCTGGAGCATGATGCAATGCACAGCCAGGCTGGGTATTCCCTGTCCTTGCCCGTGCTGGTAGCGAGGAACGTGCCGCTGCCTGTGTGTCTCTGCAGCAGGGAGGTGTTCCCTGGGTCAGGGGATTGGCTCAGTTGATTAGAGCATGGTGCTAATAGTACCAAGGTTGCAGGTTCAGTGTGGGCCATTTGCTCAGGTGTTGGACTTGATGATCCTTGTGGGTCCCTTCCAACTCAGAATATTCTGTACTGTCGGAGCGGGGCCGTGCTCGGTGCAGCGACTGCACTGCCTGCTCTGGCCCTGGTACACGTTGCTCCTGGCATTTTCCTGCTGCAGAGTGGCTGGAAGGAAACACCTCCATATGGTGCCAGCCTCCTGCTGCAAAAAGCCCTTGGAAGAGCCCTGGGTGCTTTGCTGCTGTGCAGCAAGGGCAGGAGCACAAGGGGTTTGGTGCTTCCTTTGGCATCATCCAGTGCTCATCGTCCTCCTCCTGGGGCTGGAGCCAGGCTCACCTTGTTCCCGCTGCTGCTGCAGTGGCTGAGGTTGCTCTGGGATCAGCATTGCCTTGGCAAAAGGTGCTGGGCAAGGCAAGGACTGAGAGGAGTTGGCTTGAAGGAGCAGCCACGGGCTGAGGAGTTGCTGGGGTCAAGGCTGCAGGTCTGAGGCCTTCGGGGGTGAAATGACTCTGAGCCGAGGCTCCTGGAGAAAAACAGGCTCTGCTTTGAGTCTTCTGCGTGGAGGACCATAAATCACCCCTCCCAAGGGTAATTTCCCTTCAGTAAATTGCTATTTGAATATAAAGTGAAGTGTCCAAGGCCAGGTTGGACAGGCCTTGGAGCAACCTGGGCTAGTGGAAGGTGTCCTTGCCCATGGCAGGGGGTTAGAACAGAATGAGCTTTAAGGCCCCTCCCAACCCAAACCATTGCACAATTAATTCTGTGATTCCAAGAGGATACCAGTGGCTTGATAACAAGCTGCATTGAGGCACCTACCGGTTTATTCCAGGATTTCCCTCTGTCAGTTCTTGCAGCCTTTCCATCCCTTTCTAATCTGTCTCCCTTCTGGTGCTGTGTGAAAGAGCCACGTAAGCAGAAGAAACACATGCCAGCTAAAAACAGCCCTGGCAAGCATGCAGAAATAAACTGCAGAAATAAAGAGAGGATATTCTCTTCATGGCAAATAATTAATACCTTTAAAGGGTGTTCGGACACATGCCAGTCTAAGGTGGTTATTTTTGTACAAAGAAAGGAGAAGTTGTTTGTACAGTTGTCACTTGAAGTCTGAAATCCAGGAAATTCAGGTTTTTAGGCAGCACATACCCAAGCTGTAGAAACAAGCTAGAAATAAAGAGAAGGTGGTCTGACTTGCACTAATTACAGCGTAATGAATTGTGCCATCAGCTGCCCTGTCTGGCAGGTTCCAGCTCTGGCTGAAATGATAAATTGTCGTGACATTTTTTGCATAATTGGTTGCTGGCATCACCTGGTGTAGGTGGCATTCAGGGAACAGGAGGAGCCTGATTAGCTGAGGACAAAGGGCCCTGGTGAATTTTAGGCTGTTCTGCCTTCTTTTTTTTAATATAAGGAAAGTCAAACTTGACTGTCTGCCAGGATCTCACATCTTAAAAATAGCTATGGCGTGTCCAGACTGATGGAGAGGAACACAGAGACACTTGATTATCTAGATATTTAACAAAAAAAAAACCCAAATCCAGGTAACTTTAGTGAAGCTTTGTTGTGGTTTAACCAGGACAAGCTTCCTCAGGCATACAAATAACTATACAGAGAGATTTCCTCTGCCTGGTTAGCAGAAAATGGACACAACTTTGGTTCATTTGCTTACCTGAGTGGTAAGTGATGGTGAGTCTCACCGTGATGATCATTTAAGTGGTGCAGGATCACATAGGTGACACTGCCCTGGGGCAGGGAAGTCTGACCCATCACAGAATCATTAAGGCTGGAAAAGACCATCGCCCACCCTCACTGCCAGGTGGGCAGTGTGTGTGCTCACACCTCTCCTTCATAAGCACGATCCTTCAGGAGGTGCTCTGGAGGCATCCTTGGGAAGCAGATCCATGTGTGGGGCTGGGCAGTGGGTCCCAGTGCTGTTCCATGCTGCAGACAGCTCCCAGGGCACGAGGAGCACATTGCTGGGAATGGTTTCCCATGGGAGGTGCGCTGCAGAGGCAGTGGGAAGAGCGGCTCTGGGAATTCCGGTGCACAAGGCTCTCCTTTCCTGTGGCTGGGCTGTGTGCTGCCTGTGTGTGGGTGCTGACCCCGTGCTGTCTCCCTTGCAGGTGCCATTCACTGTGTTGCAGGGTGAGGGGGTGGAGTACCTGGGCCATGCCAACGACGCCGTGATCGCCATCTCCAACTACCGCCTGCACATCAAATTCAAGGATTCCGTGATCAATGTGAGCCTGGACCTGCCTGAACCGTCACCTCTCTCAGGGTTTCAGAGCAGGGAGGGGTGGGAATAACCCTTTTCAGGGGGCTGTGGCACAGGAAGGTGCTTCTTAAAGGATGCCAGGCCTGATGCTGCCTCTGGGCATGCAGTTGCTGTTCTGCTGCTGTACTGAGGCGTGAGGATGGGGTTTTCTTTGGGATACTAATTAGGTCTTTCCTTTGCTGTGTTCTCTTTAAATTCAAGCTTCAACCTTGGTGGTTTTAAGGCTTTTGAGGTCTCTTGCAGGCCAGTTTTAATGAAACTTCTCACCAACCCAGAGTCAGACAGTGGGAGCCTGAGGCTCTCTCTCACTGCCTCGACTTGCCACCTCTTACTGCAGCTGCTGTTCTGCTCAGTTACCTGCGCTTGAGTCAGTAACTGGCCCCGGGTGGGAGATTACCCAGGGACAGAGCAGGAATCAGAATAGTCATCATGGAAGGAGCTGCACGCTGAGTCATGAAGCTCCAGAGCCCTGGGAGTGGGTTTGTAGCTCCTGGTGGCAGCTCGTGATTGCTGCCGGAGCCGTGACTGAGCGTGAGGGGCCTGCGGGCAGGGCTGCTGGGGCCACTGTCGTGCTGTGCCTCGTCATGCCCTGCATCTGCCCCTCTCCCACAGGTGCCTTTGAGGATGATGGAAAGTGTGGAGTGTCGGGATATGTTCCAGCTTCACATCGTCTGCAAGGACTCCAAAGTGATCAGGTATCCGCTGTAGTGCCGTGGGGCGGGTGCTGCTGCGGGCCCTGACCAGCTCTGCTGTCTCCCTCTGTGCTGCCGTTGGAACTGAGCTGTCCCACGGCTACAGGTGAACGTCCCCACTGAGGGGGATTCGCCTTTGTGCCTGCAGGTGCCATTTTTCCACCTTCAAGCAGTGCCAGGAGTGGCTGAAGAGGCTGACCCGAGCCATCGCCCGCCCTGCCAAGCCTGAGGACCTCTTTGCGTTCGCCTACCACGCCTGGTGCTTGGGAGTCTGTGTGGATGAGGAGGATCAACATGCACATCTCTGCCGTCCCGGTGAGCTCCTGCCTGTCCCCTCCCTGCTCCTCTGCCCACGACCACTGCAGTGCAGTTTTGCTGTTCACAAGCCCTGTCTGGCTGTGTCTTGAGCTCTGCTGCAGCCATAGCCCAAATTCACCTTGCTGGCTCATCCTGAGGCCAGCTGATGGCTGGATGCTGCAGGAGAACAAGCGCAGTAGAAAGAATTATAGTTGTAAATATAATAGGGAACATTCTGAGCCAGCACCACAGAAGCAGCTTTTTTCCTTTCTCCTTGTGAAGGAAGAAAACATCCCATGCTTTAGCACTCTCACCATGATGATTGAGAGCTCAGGCAGTCCTGTAAACATTATCAGCTTTGAGGCAGCCTAATTAATATGAGCCCATCTGCATCTCTTCTCCAACACCCAGAAATGCTGTGACATTCCCAGGATCAGGTCTGTGGAGAGCTCTGGCTCATCCTTACACAGGCACACATCAAATCATTGAATCCATAAAGAGAACACCAGAGCTGTGCTGGTGCCCTCGTGTGGATTGGGAGTTTCCCTTCTCTGGGAACACAAAGTTCCCTTGCAGCTGCTTTGTCTTATTCGTGATTACCCTGTTCAAAAAGGGATTGAAATGGGTGAGAAACCTGGGTTTAGGCCTAAAAAATGTGCTGATCCTGCAGGAGAGCAGCAGTAGCCTTAGTGAAATGTCCAAACAGGCTGGGAGAGAGGGATGAAATTCAATAGTAGAGCTCAAAGAGATACCAAAAATAAGCTGGTAGAGAAAAGGTAAATTCTGTGTCCTTATCATGCCCCAAACACCAGCAGTTGGGAGATATTTGCTGTCTTTCCTTTAGGGAAAGTAGTATTCTCTAGTATAAATAAACTCACCTGTGGAAGTTGTTACTGCAGGGTATGACTGAGGCAAAGAGCTTTGCAGTATTTATTTATTAGCAGGGTTTGACACTGGAGCAACAAAGGCAGCCAGAATTTGTGAGGTGAGGCTAAAACATGAGAGAGCAAACCCTGAGTCAGCGTCTGAGAGCAGTCTGGAGGAAGGAACTGCCTGGGGTGGGTGCTCAGCACTCCTGGCCGTGGGATTCCCAACGGCCACTTTGGAAGCTGTCACTGGCAGAAGGGCAACAGTGGATTAAATTAACTCCCCACACTCCCACAGTGACGTGGGGAGGCTGTTCCCATCCTGCTCTGTGCTCTGAGACGAAAAGTGATCTGACTTGACAAAATAAACAGAGGAACCCCTTGTAGAGCACCGTCCCTGCTGCCATCCAGCTGCCCTGGAGTTTCTCCTTGCCATGGACATGCTCCAAGGGCTGGAGCCCCTCTGCTCTGGAGGCTGGGAGAGCTGGGGGTGTTTAGCCTGGAGAACGGGTGATCTTAGAGCCCCTTCCAGTGGCTAAAGGGGCTTATAACAGGAGGAGAGGGACTTTTTATGTTGGCAAAGAGTGACAGGAAAAGGGGGAGTGATTTTTAAACTGCCAGAAAGATACTGAGAAGAAATTCTTTAATCAGAGGGTGGTGAAGCGCTGGCACAGGTTGCCCAGAGAAGCTGCGGCTGCCCCAGCCCTGGAAGTGTCCAAGGCCAGCTTGGAGCAACCTGTGCTAGTGGAAGGTGTCCCTGTTCAGAGCTGGGGGTTGGAACTGTACGATCTTTAATGTCCCTCCCAACCCAAAGCAGTGTGGGATTCTCTCCAGCCTGGAATGATTGCCATGAACATGTTCAGGTCCCCTCGGTGCTGTCAGTAAATCCCTGTGCTCTGCTCTGCAGGAGACCACGTGAGGTACCGCTTTGAGATGGAGCTGGTGAGGATGGGCTTTGACTTGCAGAACGTCTGGCGCGTCTCTGACATCAACAACAATTACAAGTGAGTGTTTCACCACCAGGCTCTCCCCTCTCCCCTCTTCTCTTACTTTCCCTTCCTCATCCTTGTGCAGAGCGGTGGGTGAGTCAAACTCCAGCTAATCCTCCTTCCTGGCCTCAACAACCCTCGGGCAGTTCAGTGTCTAAGCCAGATCCCTTTTCTTTCCGCCTTTCACATCGTGGAATTGCAGAAGGAAAACAGCCCAAATGTCAGAGCTAGGCAGAGAGGATAACTGCTGACTCAGGTGGTTTATAATGATGTGGCTCTTGATTCCTCCTGGAAGACATTTGGGAGTCTGGAGGATCCATCCATCATGGGTTTGTCTTTCTGGTTAGTTGTTCTCTGACATGACAAACAGTTCTCATACACTGGGGCAGCTGTTCAGCTTTGTGAGGAGCTGGGAGTGAGCCAGTGGAGAGCTGTTGGGATGCTCAGGAGTCTGGGAATGAGCAAGGCTCGTTCAGCTGGAGCAGGAGGGGTGATCTGACTCCAACTGCTGGACAGGGGCACGTGACAGAGCAAGGACCAACAGCCACAAAGTGCAGATGGGGAGGCTCAGAGTGGACATGAGAGTTAAAAAAAAACCATTCCCCAGGACGTGGTGCTGGGCTGGGGCAGATCCCCAGGGAGAGGGGTTTCTCCATCATTAAGGTGTTTCACATCTCAGTTTCGCAGGTGAGCAGGGAGTTGGAGTGGGGATCCCTAGAAGGTCTTTCCCACCAGCACATCAGTGTTTCCAGCCTGTCTTCTACTCCTGGAGGAGCACAGGACTCTTGGAGAAGCACTGCTCCTCTCTTTGCAGCAGGTGGCATTAAGCCAACAGGATTTTATGAAGCTTTGATGGACGTATTCATTTGTGCATTCCCTATAATCCTCTTCTTGAAACCACTGGTATCCCTCAGTCTTTCCTCTCTGGCTCAGCCAGGAAAGGCATCCCTATCACCTGTGGACTGGACAGTTCCAGGACACAGGTTTCTTTGGGAGTGCCTTGGAGACACTGGACTGGGGAAATGCCCAGTGGACTTTTGCAGTTTGCTGCCTGTTCTCTCTGCCTTAAGAATACAGAGATTTGGGTGGGGATTTACAGTTTCCCCTTTGTCCCCACTGACCACATCATTGCTTTGGAACTGGCCACTTGACTTGGCATTTATGCTCTTTCTCCAAGGATGTCAAATAAAACTTGTTATCCTGAACTGCTTGGCTTTGAAGGGCCCCTTCCCTGGGTAGAGTCTCTGCACGTCTTTGAGAGCAGTCAGGCTTTCTCCCCTGCTACATTTTGGGGTGTGGTTCCCTCTGACCATTTCAGAAAGCTCAGCTTCCATCGACCATCTGTGCTTCACTTCCTGGCCAGTAATCCACAGCCATTACCTACTTCTCTGAAGGCAGGTGTTTGATTTCCAACCCAACCAGGGAAAAGAGGACTTTGAAAGAAACCTCAGCAAGCCTGGCTTTGCTTCCCTCCACCTGCCTGAGTTCCTCCCCGGGGATCCTGGCAGGTCCCAGCTTCCTGCAGACATCCTGGGATCTCAAGGGTGGTGTAATAATTGCCTTGTGCAACTCAAACCAGTTCTCTCTTGCTGCTGGGGGAGTGTGTCTTTAAATCCTGCCTTGGCTTTTGATCATAACCACCTGCCTCTATTCACAGGGATCAGGTTACTTTTTAACTGTTTATAGTCCTTTTATCTTTTATTTCCCTGCATTGGCAAAACAGTGTTGTTAAAGACAGGATACTCCAAGGCAATGGCTTTGTTCCTTGTCTTTCAAGTCTGTTCCGAAATGTCCTTATCTGGGAACTATTATCTTCTTCCTGGAGACAGGCATCATAAAATGAGAGCAGTACAAGCTTATAACAACCACTCCTTCGGTCCTGATAAAAGTGTACAGTGATAATAAAATTATTACACGGGCTCTCCCTGGCTCCCACATCTCCAGGGATCTGTACACCCAGGGAAATGGGATCACTCCAGCGTTCCCCATCTGGTGCACCCAGGCTGCCCGAGGCAGGAGTTGTTTCATGGCAGCCTTAGGTGGGTTTGGTACACATGTAGTTCCTTCAAAAAGGAAAAAAAAAAAAACCGAAACATTTTCCTTCACTGTTGATGCTTGTTTTCAGGCTTCATCTTTTAACAGTGGTGGTTTTATTTATTTTAGATTTTATGAGGAAAAAGCTGCCTGGAATTCTGTGTTGCTGCTTTACCCAGCTGGTGTTTCCTGTTTGTTTCTGGGACTGCTCTTCGTTCATATTTTGTCTTATTTTGTTGCAATTCTATATAAATTTTAATACTGTCCATACCACTGGAAATGTGATAATTAGTGTCTTTGACTGGATTTGCTGTAGGAGCATGTGAGCAATAATAAGTCTGTAAGGACTGCTAGTGATAAACATGTGTGAAGGAAGAGCTTGAACAAGGCTCTGAGGCACATGGTGGGATTATTGGGGTGTCCTGTGCCTGGCCAAGAGTTGGATTCTATCCTTGTGGGTCCCTTCCAACTCGGGATATTCCATGATTCAGTGATTTCTCTCATAGTTACCTTTGTGGTCAGAAGATGCTCCTGGTCTACAGGTGCCACTTTGTGTGGCTGTGTTGTTCCAGCCCTTTTTGAGCCATCAAACCTCACAGTTCCAAGGATGTTTCCCTCAGTGGTCGAGCTCAGTGTGGTCCCAGAGTGTTCCAGGCCACCCCACCACAGGTAGTTCCCTTTAGGGCTCCCTTTGTGCTGGAAAATGGGTTTGGAGCAGGAGTGTGAGGAAGAGGAGCTGGGAGGGGCTCAGCCTGGAGAAAAGGAGGCTCAGGGGGGATCTTCTCTCTCTCCACAACTCCCTGACAGGAGGGGAGAGCCGGGGGGGATCAGGCTCTGCTCCCAGGGAACAGGGACAGGATGAGAGGAAACAGCCTTAGATTGTACCAGGGGAGGTTTAGGTTGGAAACTGGGGGAAATTTCTTCATGGAAAGGACTGTCAAGCACTGGAACAGGCCGCCCAGGGAGGTAGTAAACTCCCCATCCCTGGAAATGTTCAAAATGTATGGATGTAGCACTTGAGGACATGGATTAGTGGTGAACACGGTGTTGGTGCTGGTTTGGTTGGTGGACTTGTTGATCTTGGAGGTCTTTTCCAATCCTATAGTGGAACATATCCTATATCCTAAACAATCCTATATTTCTATATTTAAATAACCATCATATCTGTCAGCTCCCCCCTCACCCTTTTCATTGTTACAGTCGTGGGATCATTATCCCCTCTGAAAGTATTGTTAAACCTACTGAGTGATAAATGCTGGGACAAAGTGATTTTTCAGTTATTCTACTTTGCAGCAGTTTAGGCCCAAAATAAGGGAGTCGGGGACTTCTGTATAATTTGTCTGGGAGCACCAAGAAACACCCAGTCAAGTTTATAAGATGCTGTTAACCCAGCATAGTTACTTATCCAGGCTTTTCACTTCCTCTATGGTATTTTTGGGGAATTCTAGCCTAGAAGCACGTCTGTTTGTCTTGACCTCATTGCCTGTTTCTATGCACCCTGCTTAAGTTTGGCTTAACTTTTTAAGGCTGTCCTGTTTCATTACCCGAATTTTATTGATTTCTGTCTTACTGTTTTCCTAAGTTTTAGTGCCTTAACTCTTGGAATGTTCCTGAGCCTCTCCTGGCCTACCTCTGCCCAGTTTGGTGTAACACATCACCCTTTAATGTTTCGTTTGAGGCACCAGGGCACCGATTCTGTTTGCATTTCAATGAAGCCCATTCTTGTATAGACTCATCTGTTCCAAAAGTCCCTGCAGACCTCACCAGGTGCTATCCCTTTCCACATTCCTGCATCCTCAGTCATGCTCCAGTGCTTCTCTGATTTCCTGTCCAACTTTACACCTGGAATCTGAGGCATTTCAGAGATGTCCAAGCCTAGACATCCTACCACAGACGTCCTGCTCTTCACCTTCTTACCTGACATCTTTAATTTTGCTTCCTGGATTCCTCACCCTGTTGTTTTTATCCCTTTACCAGCCTTGCTTTCTGCCTGGGGCTCTCAGAGGAGCTGTCTAGACACTGTGAAGTGCCTTTTTTGCACCGTGGCAGGCAGTTTTTCACTAGCATCACAAACTAATGAATACTATATCATGCCTTTTGCCATCAGCTGGGATATCCTGGGCTCAGGAACACCAGCCCACCTTCTGGAGCTTGCTGGGTGGATGTTTTCACCCCTTTCACCCTGCTCCCCATCTGCCCTGAAACATTCCTGCTGAATGATGTGGGTTATAGCCTAGAGCTGGAGCTGCTCTTTGATGTTCCTTGCCATGTACCCACCTGTGTCAGCCTGGGCCGTGGGGGCTCAGCTGGTCCAGCTTCCAGGCACTGCTGTGTCTGAGCCTGCCCTCAGCCTGTGCTGAGAGCAGCAGGGGCAGGGCAGGACCTGCAGGAGCAAGGAAGCTCCCCCTGCGCTCCTGTGTGTGCTTCATAGAATCCCAGAATGGTTTGGGTTGGAAAGGGACCTTAATGCTCATCTCATCCCACCCCCTGCCCTGGGCAGGGACACCTTCCACTAGACCAGATTGCTCCAGCCTGGCCTTGGACAGAGCTGTGCCTTCCTCACAGAGAAATGTGTCAAGGTGACCTGTGTTCTGCAGGGTGGCAGGTCATCATTTACCAGAAGCTCTGTGTGTACCTGGGTTTGCACCTGCTGCAAGAAAACCCAAAGCCCCCCCCAAAATTACTGACTGTTCCACTAAACCCTTCTGAACCCACATTCTTCAGTCCAGAGGATGTTCCAAAGGCACCCTTGGGAAGTACTGGGATACTTAGTATGGGCCCAGAGGTGTGCCTGAGGTGAGAAGAAGTTGTCTCAGTCCCTCACAGCACTTTTTGGGTCACTTCTTCCATGTTGAGGCTGTACTGAGACAGAGATGAAGAGCGAAAGTCCTGCATGCTGAGTCTGGGGAAAGGTGAGCTGCTCTGGGGCAGATTTTGACTGCCCAGTCCTCATCTTTCCTTTGTGCTTTCTGTTCCCCAGGCTTTGTTCCAGTTATCCCCAGAAGCTGCTGGTCCCCGTCTGGATCACTGATAAGGAGCTGGAGAACGTGGCTTCATTCAGGTCATGGAAAAGGATCCCTGTGGTGGTTTACAGGTAAATGCAAACCCAAAGCTGTGCTCTCCCCCAAACCCACGTGGGCCTGCACAGGGTTGGGCAGCCAGGTGAGCACAGCTCCTTGGGGCTGAGGAGCAAGTGGTGACAGCCAGAGCTGGGGGTTCCTTTTGCCTCCCACCTGAGAATGTGAGGAAAAGGTTCTTCCCCCAGAGGGTGGTTGGCACTGAACAGGCTCCCCAGGGCAGTGGGCACAACCCCAAGGCTGCCAGAGTTCCAGGAGGGTTTGGACAACACTCTGAGGCACAGGGTGGGATTTTTGGGGTGTCTGTGCAGGGCTGGGAGTTGGAATCCTTGTGAGTCCCTTCCAGCTCAGGATACTCCATGATTCAATGAAATATTCCCTGGCCAACCTTCCAGAAATAATCGATAGAGTGGGATGTAGGAGGCCAGGCCAGTGGAGCAGAGCTTTGCGGGGTAGGGGGTGGCCCCTCATTAAACTTGTCTCCTGGGAGACTGATGTGTTTGAAGCCAACAGGAGGCTGTTGGGAAGGTGCACCCAGCCAGTTGTGCCTGGTGTAAAATTTACATTATGATTTCTAACCTTAGACTCTGTGTTAGCAGCCACCAAATCCCAATAGAAAAAAACTTTATCACAGCTGCACAGCGAAGGAAAGTCCAAAAGTCAGGAAACAAGCCCAGTGAATTTACAGATGCCTTAACTCTGCATCTTTGCATTTCATGGCTTGTTAAATGCTGGCAAAACACCGTGTGTTGCTTCTAGAACTCAGTGGTGCAGCAGAGTAAGAGCAAGCAGAGCTTATCTCAGAGGGCCTGTCCCTCCATGGAGCCAAGTCAGCTAAGAAGTTAATTGTATTTGTGATTCCTTTTGCTAAAAATGGCCTGGCTCTGGAGCCTGTCCCAGTGTGCCTCCCCACCCGAGGGCAAAGCCGTGTCTTTTTCCTACTCCAACAATTATTTTGTTCCTTGCTTTATATCTCTGTAATGGTACCCAGTAATTTACAGGCTGAGCTGCAACCCTTTGCAGCCTGGGATCAGATTAGAAGATGCTGACAGGGGATGTGACAAGATGGGACAAGTGCTTGCCCGTATGTCTCGCATTTTCCTGCACTTTTTTTTAGCATTTGCCCTCAAGATTGAAGTGTTTTGTCCAGGAGGGTCTGTGAGGGCTATGGCTGTTTCTGCAGTGCCTTGTGCTGTGTGGAAAGGGGAAGAAAGGAAAAGCCTCCCACTCAGCTCCTCCTCCTCACTTGGAGTTCAGGAGAGACTGAATCCTGCATCCCAGGGACTGTTGGATAGACCTCAGAGCTTTTGGAGGGCAAGGCTGAACTCACTGTGTGACAGTCCCATCTGTAAAACATACCACCAAAGGCTCCACATCATCAGATTTCTTTGAAAAAGTCCAATTTAGGCAAAGCAGAAATTCAGGTCTCCATCTCAGCCCTCAGTGAGATGCACAGGAGCGATGCAGGGGCCTCTGGGCACAGTCCACTTCTAAATCACGAGGCAGAGGATGCAATTAATTATTTAGCTGAGTGCAGAGGCAGACGGGCATGGCGTGGCAGCCTCTGCTCAGCATGGCTCTGTCTGCACAGCCACCTTGAGGAGACCTTGGGACTGTGGCAGCAGGAGAGAGATCCCAACACTTGGCATCACCTGTGCTTGTGGTGCCCTGGCTGCCAGGGAGGCAGCGGGAGGAACAGTGGGCACTCTCAGGCACTCAGATCGTGTCAGAATTTCAGATCACGCCACAGTTTTACATCATGCCACAGTGAGGTGGGAGTTTAACCCAGAGATCTGGGAAATGGAAGCACTTGCACACACGCAGCTCATTTGGGGACCTTTAAGCTCAGCTCAGTAAACCCTCTCCAAGCTCTTTCTTGTGTTTTAAGCCAGGCTGCTCTCTGTGTTGTGGATGAGCACTCCCATGGCAGGGAAATAACAGAGAGAGGGCTTGGAAGATCACAGAGTCATGGAATGGTTTGGCTTGGAATGTACCTTAAAGATAATCTGCTTCCAACCGCCCCACCACCTTCCACTAAACCAGATATTAATTAATCCATTCGGGATGATTGTTGTGGCTTCCATGGCATGTGCTGACAGTATCAGATGTGCTCTAGCCTTGTGCTTGGAATGAATCTGGGAGGAAAAGCTCAACTGATAAACTACAAAGGCACTTCATACTCCAGCACTGGATGTTGAAAGGGTCTTGAGTCATTAAAACTAAACTGAAGTCCCTAAAGAATAACTCGCTCCACATAAGTTAACACATTCCAGCACCTTCTGCCATTCCAGTTTCAAGAAAGGAGCTTTTTCCTTTGAGGGGAATCTCCCCAAAAATCCCAAGTAAGAAAAGCCCTGAAATGCTTCCTCTGCTCGTGCTGGGGAGATGTGCAGGAGAAGGCAGAGTCGGGCTGTGGGTGCTGCCCTGTCCTGGGGAGCCCATGGCAAGCTCAGCTGTGGTTTTGGTTCCTCCACTGGCATCTGCTGTACTTTGTGCTCGCTGGTGGCTTCACACTCATCAGTGCTGCCACATTTCCTTGTGTTTTTGGCAGGTCACTGTGTCCCTTGAAAGTCCCCAGCTGCTTTTGGAGCACTCAGAGGTTTGTGCTCCCAAGTTTTCCGAGTTTAACGCGACTCTGGTGCTGTCGCAGCATTGCCTGGATCCCACTGCCCCACACGGCTGCCCTCCTGTGCCTTCCATCCCAAAACAGTGTCCTTGCATCCAAACAGCCTGCTGGGAGCAGTCCCTGGCATGGCACCTGCCTTTCCCAAAACGTGCTCAGGCGCTGTCTGGGAAAGAGCTGGTTGGCACAGGCCGGGGACTGTGGGTGGCTCACAAACAGGCTTGGCGATCACAGCCCGGTGCTTAAGTCCACACCTTGGCTCTGGTTCATTTACTAGTATAAACAAAGCCTTTGCTGCTGCCTGTGTTATCCATCCCTGAGTGATCCTGAAGGCAGGAATAGATCTCCTGGGAGTGACTGCTCTCGAGTCACCTCACGAAACAAAACAGCACCGAGAGCAAAGGACCCCACGGTGTTTCAACGTGGCCGAATGTGAATATTCTTTCTGTTTAAAGTCTTCATCACTGTTATCTGTGAGATGTCATTCAGGAAACTACATAAACTGACAGAAGGCAGGGTTAGATGGGAAGAAATAGTTATACTGAGAAGAAATAGTTCCCTGGGAGGCTGGTGAGGCCCTGGCACAGGTTGGGCAGAGAAGCTGTGGCTGCCCCATCCCTGGAAGTGTCCAAGGCCAGCTTGGAGCAACCTGGGCTAGGAGAAGATGTCCCTGCCCATGGCAGGGGATGGAATTGGATGATATTTAAGTTCCCTTGTAACACACCATTCCATGATTCTGTGATCTTCAGAGAGGTGCTGCAGGAAGGGTGGTGGGATGGGCAGGGCAACAAATGGGACAGGGATACAGGTGTTCTTTCCTGGGGCATCTTTGGAGCAGCTGGGATCTTAGATTTCCTACACCCATTCAGGACTGTGTGTCCTGGTCACTTGGTGGACCTTCCACCAAGAATTTTGGAATGTATTTTGGAACAGTTTGTTCTTCCACACTGTACTGTGGCAGTGAGTCCATTCTTTGTTTTGGGCATTGTCCAAAAAACATTTGTTTATCTGAAAGGTATGGCATGACCATTCCAGTGCTTGCTTGTGTTTCTCTCAGGGGAAAACAAGACTAATCTTCCAAACTCTCCTTTTTTTATTTTTTATGACCCTTTATGCTTCTCTTCCATTCTTGCCCTTCTCTCATGGTGGGTGGTTGTTTCCTGCTTAAGTTGGTCCTAAAGTGAAGCTCCCCTGTACCTCTGCCTTCCCTGGAAGTTTGAGTATGATGTGATCCTTTTTGAGATGGATTACTGAAAAATTTGTGTCATTTTAAGATGGGTTAAGATGTGAAGCCATGATACTTTCTGTCATACTCATTTCCCAAAAACTGTTACCACAAGCTTAATCTTTCTGCTTCTCTTGAGCAACGAGGCTTTTTCAGAGCTCCCTGGTGACTTCCAAGCCTTTGAGATTTTTATCTGTTGGTTTGCACTAAACTGCTCCATGTCATAACTGGGGTTATGTTTTGATCATCTGTAAATATTCTTCACTTATTAATACTAAATTTCAGCCTCTGTTTTTATCATGTGAGAGCATTTGCAACTTTTTCCAGGCAGCCACAGACTCTCATGGGTCATTCTCTGTCACAATCAACTTTGTCACTTCATGGTCCCTTCATGGCCATTTGTGGGTGACTTGACCAGTGTGTTGCTGTGAAAAACGAACCTATTCCTGCTTCAGGCCTCCAGGGAGGCGTCAATAAGCAACAGCCAGGGTAGGGTTCACATTTAGGGGTTGTTGATAAACACCAGCTCAGGCCTCCACCCAGAAACTCCCCAGTCTGATGCCGAGTGAGCTCATCTTTCCAACATACAGGTGATAAGTGAAACGGTTTAACAACCAGTCCATAATTTAAGGGAGGAAAAAGAGAAGGGAAGAGCAAAACAGCATTAAATAAAGTGGAAGGTGTCTCAGCCCACAGCAGGGGAGTGGAACAAGATGGTCTTGAAGGTCCCTTCCAACCCAAACCATTGTGGGATCTTGTGGAATGACTGGTGGGACTCTGAGGGATGGTTCTGTGCAAAGCTGAGGGTTGGATTCTGATCCTTATGGGTCCCTTCCAGCTCAGCACATGCTGTGATTCTGTGGAATAGTTATTATTTTCCCAAAGTACAACCATAATGATTTAAAGTTCTTCTCCCTGGTTTAATACATAAATACCTATTTATATACAGTAATATATATTTTTATATATTATATATTTATAGATTACATAGTATATATTTCTATCTATAAGTTGAAGGTTGGACTTGATGATTTTGGGAGGTCTTTTCCAACCATAATGATTCTATGATTCTGTATTATTTTAAATAAAAATGCAAGGCTAATGTGGCCTCTGTCAGTGCTGTAGTCATGAATAATGGTTATTTGAGATTCCCCGCCCTGTTTCAGCACTCGGTGCAAGAGTCACACAGAATCACAGAATGTACTGAGCTGGGAGGAACCCCCAAGG
>NW_020955685.1:300887-313532 GCF_003031625.1 Empidonax traillii
TCCTGCAGCTCTGGCAGCCTTGGGGCTGTGCCCACTGCCCTGGGGAGCCTGTTCAGTGCCAACCACCCTCTGGGGGAAGAACCTTTGGCTGAGATCCACCCTGAGCCTGCCCTGACACAGCTCCAGCCATTCCCTGGGGGCTGTCCCTGCTCCCCCCAGAGCAGAGCTCAGTCCTGCCCCTCCTCTGCCGCTCAGTCAGCGCAGCAGACAAAACAGCTGCAGCCAGGAGGTCTCTCAGGTGCTGGCTGTGCATGGGGCACATTTCCTGGCTTTTCCCTTCCCTCTCGGAGGGTTCCTCAGTCTCCCCTTCCCCCGCAGACACGTGCGCAACGGGGCGGTGATCGCGCGGTGCAGCCAGCCCGAGATCAGCTGGTGGGGCTGGCGCAACGCCGACGACGAGTACCTGGTGACGTCCATCGCCAAAGCCTGTGCCTTGAACCCCGGGGCCAAGGCGGCCGGCGCGGCACCGCACGCCGGGAGCAGCGACGGCAGCGAGGCCTGTGACGCCGACTTCGGTGAGGCAACCCCGCCCTCCCGCGCTCCCACACACTCCCAAACCGGGGGGATTTGAGCTCCCAGCACCCCCACGCTGCTCCCACTGCGAGCTCCGCCTTTAGCCGGGTGGGAAACCTGGGACCCTGTCGTGCCGTGTGTCCCCGGGATCGCTCGCGGTGGCTGTGGGAGGCAGGGAGGGGGGTATCAGGAGCTCAGTCCGTGTCTGTCCCAGCAGACTCGTCCCTGACGGCCTGTTCGGGCGTGGAGAACGCGGGGACCCCTCAGAAGCTGCTGATCCTCGACGCCAGGTCCTACACCGCAGCCGTGGCCAACAGAGCCAAGGGAGGCGGCTGCGAGTGTGAAGGTACCGAGCACATCCCACAGCACCTTCCTCTTGCACCTGCCTTGTGGTGGGTCCTAGAGCACAGCTGGGGCTCGGGTCAGCGTTTTAGTACCTGGGCTCTGGGATCACGTTCCTACAGAGGGATCTGGAAGGGCTGGATCAATAGGTCAAGGCCAACGGTAGGAAGTTCAACAGGGCCAAGCTCCCTGTTCTGCACTTGGGTCACAACAACCCCATGAACATTCCAGGCCTGGGGCAGAGGGACTGGAAAGCTGGGAAAGGACCTGGAGGTGCTGGATGACAGCAGTGGAACATGAGCCCAGGTGTGCCCAGGTGGGCAAGAGGCCAAAGGCACCTGGGCTGTCCCAGCCATGGTGTGGCAGCAGGACCAGGGCAGTGACTGTCCCCCTGTGCTGGCACTGCTGAGACATCTTGAATCCTGGGGTCACTTCTGGGTCCCTCACTGCATTGAGGGGCTGGAACATGTCCAGGGAAGAGAACAGAGCTGGGAAGGGGCTGGAGTAGCAGGAGCAGCTGAGGGAGCTGGGGGGGCTCAGCCTGGAGAAAAGGAGGCTCAGGGGGTCAGGCTCTGCTCCCAGGGAACAAGGGTTGGGACCAGAGGAAACAGCCTCAAGTTGTGCTAGTTACTGTTACTGGGAAAATTTCTTCACCCAAAGGGTTGTCAGGCCCTGGCACAGCTGCCCAGGGCAGTGGGGGAGTCCCCATCCCTGGAGGGATTTAACAGACATGTGGATGTGGCACTTGGGGACATGGGTTAGGGGTGGCCTTGGCAGTGCTGGGGGAACAGTTGGACTTGATCTTGGAGGTCTTTCCCAACCTTAGTGACTCTGTGAAGACCAGAAATGGTGTGTGGGGGGGGACAGCTGCACTGAGGGTGTGGAGGCAGTTGCTGTGGTGGCAGCAGAGTTGGACTCGATGATCCTTTTAGGTCCTTTCCCACTCAGAATATTCTGTAACTGCTGTGACTCTCTCTGAATGTTCCTGTCTCTCCTGTCAGAGTATTACCCAAACTGTGAAGTCGTGTTCATGGGCATGGCCAACATCCACTCCATCCGGAACAGTTTCCAGTATCTCCGTGCTGTCTGCAGTCAGGTGCCAGACCCCAGCAAGTGAGTGACTGTTCCCTCGCTGGTTTTGATGTTGCCGTATCTGTCATCGTTCTGGGGGGTTTTTTCCTTCCTTTCTCTGTTTTCCCATCCGAGGTTTCTATGTCCGAAAATGGAGGGATAGGAAAGTGCTCACAGTGCCTGAATGCTGCTCATTTTGATCCATAATTCCGAGAGGGATTGTGGCCCTGCCTTGGTGCCACTTGGTTCTGTGTGTGTCCCCTGAGGGTTTCTAAAAGATGGCTGTGTTTTAGAAAAATTAAATTAGGGATTGAATTCTTTGCCCTTCTTCCCAGGCTGCCTGGCTCCTCTGGGACATGTTTTAGAAAAGACTGATTTCCACTGAGGATTCCAAAAGGACCAAAGATAGATTTGATTTTTTTTTTTAAGGGAGAACTAAACAACCTTTTTTTTTTTTTTTTTTCCTGCTGTTTTTTTCCTCTTCCAGCTGGCTTTCAGCCCTGGAGAGCACCAAGTGGCTGCAGCACCTGTCTGTGATGCTGAAGGCAGCAGTGCTGGTCTCCAGTGCTGTTGACAGGGAAGGGCGCCCGGTGCTGGTTCACTGCTCCGACGGCTGGGACAGGACCCCGCAGATTGTGGCACTGGCAAAGATTCTCCTGGACCCTTACTACAGGACCATGGAGGTAAGACTGTGCTCTGCTGCAGTTCATGTCTGCTCAAAGACAGCTTTTGGCTCAGAGTCCCTGTGGAAAGGAGCAGGGTCACATTTGGGAACGAGTTTAATGGCATTTCCAAGCTACTGTTGTGGGTGTTGGGTTTTCCCTCTTCTCTTCCTGCCTGTTTTGGGTGAACTGTTCCTCACTGCTCTGCCCAGCCTGGGGAAGTGCTGTGGGAAATAACATCCTGTGCTCAAGGTTCAGCTGCTTCCCTACTCTTAGTTCTCCAAGCTGGTTATTGGATAGAAATAACTGTTACTTTGTGTCTGGAAACCCCTGACACTCAGGGAGCTTTTCTCCCAAACCAACCACTGCTGCAGCCTCCTTCCCAGCTCTTCCCAATCCTGAGTTTCCTGGTGGATGGGCCTTGCCTTGTCCTGTTACGTGCCCTCAGCAAAGCCTCTGCAGTTGTTTTTCTCTTTTACTCACAGGGTTTCCAGGTGCTGGTTGAGTCAGACTGGCTGGATTTTGGGCACAAGTTTGGGGATCGCTGTGGGCACCAGGAGAAGGTGGAAGATCAGAACGAACAGTGCCCGGTTTTCCTCCAGTGGCTGGATGCTGTTCATCAGCTTCTGAAGCAATTTCCCTGCCTCTTTGAATTTAATGAAGCTTTTTTGGTAAGAAATACACATGCAAACGTGTCTTTATCCCAGATGTGAGCAGAGGCAGAGGGAAGGTCATGATGTTTTAACAGTATTGGGGTGGAAAGAAAACAAATCTGCAGAACTCAGGAGATTGTGCAGTGATCATGGAATCCCAGAATTTGGGTTGAAAGGGTCCTTAAAGATCATCTTGTTTCAACCACCCTGCCATGTTCTAAGCCCCGTCCAACCTTGGCCTTGGACACTTCCAGGGATGGGGCAGCCACAGCTTCTCTGGGACACTTGTGCCAGGACCTCCCCACCCTCACAGGGGAGAATTTCTCCCCAACATCTGATCTAAATCTCTCCTCTTTTATTTAAAAGCCTTCCCCCATGAACAGGCCCATGCTAAAGGGTTTAGATTCCCTGGTTTCCCTGAACCCCTTCTTCAGGTCTCTTTCCAGCCCAGGGAATTCAGATGCCAGCACTGATCAAACCACTGGTTTGATTTGCATATCTCAGAGCTGTATAAGTCTGAAACATTTCAAAAAAATTAAATTAGGGAAAAACTAATCTTTAGCGTATCAAATAATGCAGGTGAGGGTTATAGAGGGATGGGTTTGGTGTCAGTTGAGTGTTGCTTTCACTTCAATCCAGGTGATCCCTGTACTGTCCCTGTCCTGCTTTGTGTGGAAGCGAGGATAGCAGTGGGGTCACCAATGGGATCGGCAGTGCACGAGCCATCCCAGAGGAGAGGAAGACGTGTCCCCTGTGGACAGGAGGCCCCATTCCCTGATGTTGTCCCTTCCATACCCCAGGTGAAGCTGGTGCAGCACACGTACTCCTGCCTCTACGGGACCTTCCTGGGGAACAGCCCCTGCGAGCGGGAGATGCACAACATCTACAAGCGCACCTGCTCCGTGTGGTCCCTCCTGCGGGCCGGCAACAAGAACTTCCACAACCTTCTCTACATGCCAGGCTCTGAGCAGGTCAGCAGAACTCCTGGCCCAGGTTCTTCCCCCTGCCAGGCCCCAGGGAGGGTCTGGAGGGGTTTCTTTTCACACTCGTGTCTGACCGAGGCGGTTGTCACAGGTGCTCCACCCCGTGTGCCACGTGCGTGCGCTGCACCTCTGGACAGCCGTGTACCTCCCAGCCTCCTCACCACATCCTCTGGGACAGGAGGACATGGACATCTACATGCCCCCCGGGTCTCAGAGCCAGGAGTTCAGCGGCAGGTGTTTGGACAGGTAAGAGCCTAATGCTCCAGGCCCGGATTGCTGCCTACCCGCAGACCTTCCCTCCCTGTAGTTCCTCGGGTTGACCTATGCTCATGTTCCCTGTGGGAACCAGAGCAGCGTGCCAGCCACCTGGAGAAGGAGGTGTGCAGCTCCCTGCTGCACCTCAGAGGCAGACAGCAGAGGCCACACTGTAGCGTTGTGCATTTTGGCTCATGCGGCTGCACCGCCCCTGCCCACAAGCTGTGATTATTTGGAACATTTCCCTTTTCCTTGTCTCAGGTTTCACTGAAACTGGGGAAGTTTCGGGGGCTTTGTTGTGAGATTTGCTTTGCTTTGGGGTTCTAGATTACCAAAGACACGCTCTATGGATGACCTGCTCTCAGCCTGTGACTCCAGCAGCCCGCTGACCCGCACATCCAGTGATCCCAACCTGAACAACCACTGCCAGGAGGTCCGGGTGGGCCTGGAAGCCCGACATGCTGCCACCGAGGGGGCTGACGGTGCTGTGGTGGCCACAGGAGAGGCACGGCAGGTGGAGGAGAAGGAGGAGAACCCACCCCTGCAAGGCAGCAGCCGTGCTGAGCAGGAGGGGCAGAGCAGGCAGCCGGGCAGCAGGGCTGCTGTGCCAGCCAGCAGCGTCCCTGTGGAGGCAGGAAAGGGAACACACACAGTGGAACTGGATGGCACGGGACCAGCTCCAAATCCTTCTGGACAGGAAAACGTTGACAAGGTTTCTGCTGGTTCTGGAAAGCAGTTAGAAACCCGTCCCCAGGAGCCTTTGAAGGCTGCTGGCACCGTGTCCAGCGGAGGAGGCTGCCCCAAGAGAACCACAACCCGCCAAGACATTCCCAGCCAGGAGTCCCTGGCGCCAGGTGCCCCTTCCCAGGACATCCCAGGCCCTGCTCCGGGCATCCCCTGCCCAGGTGCAGACAAGGGCAGAGCTGAGGGTGGGCGGAGCGTGCCCTGCGAGGAGCCCAGCCGGCCGGGCAGGGTCCCGCTGGAGCAATGGCGCAAACCCATCTCCCAGAGCCAAAGCAGCGAGTTCTCCTTCCTGGGGTCCAACTGGGACAGTTTTCAGGGCATGGTGACATCGCTCCCCAATGGGGAGCCTGCCCCCAGACACCTCCTCTCCTATGGCTGCTGCAGCAAGAGGTTGAGCAGCAAACCCCTGCGTGCCCCAGGCCTGTGCCTCAGTGGCCCGTGGCCTGCCAGGGAAGGCGGGAAGCCCTCGACCTGCTCTGGCCACGTGGGCACACACTTCGGGAAGCCCAGCCGTTTGTGGCTGCCCTGCCACCTCAAACAAGCCTCTGGCCCCAAGCACATGCCACCAAAATGCCCCTCCCCTGTGCCTCCTCTGTACCTGGATGACGACGGGCTGCCCTTCCCCACGGACGTGATCCAGCACCGGCTGCGGCAGATCGAGGCCAGCTACAAGCAGGAGGTGGAGCAGCTGCGCCGGCAGGTGCGGGAGCTGCAGCTGCGCCTGGACATCCGCCACTTCTGCGCCCCCCCGGCAGAGCCCCCCATGGACTACGAGGATGACTTTGTGAGTACTGACCCCTCACGCTGCCCCCTCCACCCGCAGCCCCTCGGGAGGGGGTGGGAGGGGTTGTTCCTGTGTTTCCCCAGCCCTGTTCCCCTCCCGTCCCTGTCCTCATGCCGTGCAGAGGTATCTCTGCTGCTTGAGGGCCAAGCTCCTGTACACTGATGGAGGTGGCACTCTGGAGCCACCCAGGTGCCCCTCACCAGCACGGAGCAGGGAATGCCCTGGAGTGGATTTGGAGTGGACGGGGTTGGTGAGCTGGTCTCGTTTTGCAGACATGTTTGAAGGAGTCGGACGGCAGCGACACGGAGGATTTCTGTTCTGACCACAGCGAGGACTGTTTGTCAGAAGCGAGCTGGGAGCCTGTGGACAAGAAGGAGACTGAGGTACGTGCCCCGCTGCGGAGCTGGGATGCAGTGGGAGGGAACGTTTCTTTGCAGCTGACGGGGGCGGGTACAGCAACAGAGCGAGGCAGAGAGCAGCCACCCAGCTCCTTATCCTCTGGCTGCTGGTGTCCCAAAGCCACCCTGGGGCTGTGCAGAGCTGTGGCTGGGGGGTCCCAGACTGGGAGCTGACTGGTGTCTCCGCAGGTGACGCGGTGGGTTCCGGACCACATGGCCTCGCACTGCTTTAACTGCGACTGTGAGTTCTGGCTGGCCAAGCGGAGGCACCACTGCAGGTAAACAACCCCAGCGCTCTGGCTCTGCTCCCCTCCCCAGCCTGGTGCCCACAAAACGCTCCTCTGCCGTCTCTGTTCCCTCCAGCTCCCAGCAGAAGGTTTTAGGTCTTTCTGTTCTATGCCAGGCCTCTTCGGTTCCCTGCAGATTTCCTTTCTTCTTTGTTCTTGTTTCTGTTTTTCCAAGGCCTTTGATCCCTCTCTTGAGCAGCAATGCCCGTGAGTGCCTCTCAGCTCTAGCAGTTTGCTTGCATGGCAGACCACGGTATAAGAAACACATTTACAAGTCCTCAGTCAGGCCAAAGCTTCACCCCACCCTGGGCCCTCTGTGCAAGTTCTGCTGTGGTGTTCCCAGCTCTCTTCTCACTGGTTTTCTTTCTCCTTGACAGGAACTGTGGCAACGTGTTCTGTGCTAATTGCTGCCACCTGAAGCTGCCCATCCCTGATCAGCAGTTGTACGACCCTGTCCTCGTTTGTAACTCCTGTTATGACCACATCCAAGTGTCTCGTGCCAGGGAGCTCATGAGCCAACATCTGAAGAAACCCATTGCCACAGCTTCCAGCTGAATGCCAGACAAGGGACCTGTCTAAGCCCAGCCTTTTCTCTCGTGGGTTTGAAGGGTGACTCTGCCTCCAGGGTAACTGTGAAGGCCTTTGGTGCAACACTTGAACACCAAGCTCGAATGCACTGTCTGCAGCAGCCTCACTGCCAGGCTGGAGCAGAGGAGCTCAGATCAGAGAGGACGGGGTGTGTCCCCACTCCCCACCGGTGGGCCCGTGCGTTGCAGTCCTGACGACCCAGGGCCAAGAGGGGGCCGCAACCTCTCCCTTTTGTGGGCTGGAAAGCAACGTTTTCACAGCTCTTGCCTGTGCAAAGCCCCCCCAGAGCAATAGAAAGGCATGTTTAGAACCACCTCCCCCTCCAAAGGCAGGCTGCTGTACGAGAAGGAAGAGGGGCAAGGCTCCCGGTGGGCCCGCGGGCGTCGGAAGGGCCTCAGCCTGGAGCAGATCTGCAGATTCTCTTTCCATGAGCGTGATTTGCGATCAGCTTGGTGAACAAGACTCGTGAGCCATCACTAATTGATTTTCTTTCGGGCGTTGGAGAGAAATTCATTCTGGCTGCGAGGGGGGGCCGAGCGGGTTGTGCCCGTTTTGGGGCTCCGCTGGGATCGGTGGGCACACTTTGGACTTTGCCCCTGCCCCCCACGCCGTGGGGAGGCGGGAGATTGGCTTTTCACTTCTGCTCTGCCCGTCTGCTTTGTCTGCGGTCGTGTCACAGCCTGGTGCTAACACAGGAATGGCACCCTGATCCTCTCCTGGCATGGAAACAGAACTCGTGTTCCTGTGTTGCTCCTCCTCCCCTTTTCTGCCCTCAGCTCTCCACTTCCTACTGCTCTTTATCCTGAAAACTTGATACCTTGAGGGTATAGGCCATAATGTGTTGTTTTACCTCCTGGAATGTGCTGTCTGGTGTATGTGAGGGTTTCAGTCCAAATGCTGCTATATATTTCTGTGCACTTAATGTAACCCGAAGAAGGGAGAATGAAGCATCGATACCAAAACAGGGGTGGGGAAGGACTGGCTGACGTAGACACTACGGTCTGTGCTTTTCACTTTAGGATGTACAGCCAAGCTCCAGTGATAACCATGACGTGTGGCATCTGTTCAGTGGTGGAAACAATCTCTCTGACTTGCCCCAGCGCTACCTAAAATGCCTCTTGAATTTGACTTCTTTTTTTTGTCTCTCCTGTACAGTGGTCAAAGTTCAGAGTTGCCAACTTGTAATTGCCTCTCTTGCTTCTCCTTTGAATTCGAGAGCAGGAATCCCAACTCATCTTTAAGGACAAGGAACTGGGTTTAGAAAGGAAGAAAGGTTTGGAAAGTGGGCTTCAGTGGGCTTGTAATCTCTAGATCCCTCGGGGAACATCTGTCCTGCCTCCTCTGCGAGGCATCTGTGGATGTTAGCGAGGAAGAAGAGTTTGAAAATAGGGCATTTCTCTGCAGAGATGCAGGTTTTCTTGCCAGTACATTGTGCACCTCAGGAGCTGAGGCTCGGTATGTGGCAGGGAGGGCCTGTGAGGACACTGGTCTGCCAGCAAGGTGAAGGACTTCACACTGTTGTGACCTCCCAGATTTTTTGGTAATGGTTTGCCATCTCCGTCGGAGGGAATGGAATAACGACCCTTTCCTGCGCTTTGACGTGTCAGCCTCTGGTTTGGTGAATCCCAGCAAGCAAGCTCATCCTCTGAAGACCCTGTACTTTACTTGGACTCTGCTTCTTTTCCATACTGGGAACAAGCGACACGGCTTTGGGAAGAGAAGGCACCTCGCTTCAGATTCTCCCCTACCTTGTACCTTGCAGTCATTGCCAGACCATTTGGGCTGGCAGAAGAAACTGGATTTGCTCCTGTTTTGCACGTGTTGGAGTGACTGCAAGCAATAAGGAAGCCAGAACTAGGTACTCCTGGCCCTGCTGTCCAGGCCATTAGTCCAAACTGCTTTTAGCTCTCGTGAGTTTTCAGCATCACAATGTGCTGGCCAAAAAAAAAACTCTCCAATCAGTTCGATGGCATTGTGACAAACAAAATGTGCTGTACAACTCAATACAGTCGAAATAAAATCTCTATATTAGTGCTGCTGTGTTTGGGGCCTTCATTCCTCTGTAGGAAGTCTGTCTGTGTGCCCAGTAGTTTTCAGGCTGTTACTCACTATCTTTTCCTTTGATGAAGGTGTGTTAGGGATTTAATATCCCTTCTCAGGAGCAGAATCATGGGTAGGACACAAGGCACCTTTGCTCTCTTCCAAACAAACCTGCAGCTTCCCAGGATTCCAGCCCCTTCCAGCCTCTCCTATAACAACTCCACGAGGGGTTTTACTTTTCTAAGGAAGAAATGTTCGGCAGGATTCTCTCCTATGAGGAAAAGCTAAAAGAATTGGGATTGTTCAGCCTGGAGAAGAGAAGGCTTTGGGGTGACCTGACTGTGGCCTTCCAGTACCTGAAGGGAGCTGACAAGAAAGATGGAGAGAGATTGTTTAGAAGGGCCTGGAGGGACAGGACACAGGGAATGGCTTCAAACTGCCAGAGGGCAGGGGTAGATGGGATATTGGGAAGGAATTCTTGGTTGTGAGGGTGGGCAGGCCCTGGCACAGGTTGCCCAGAGAAGCTGTGGCTGCCCCTGGATCCCTGGAAGTGTCCAAGGCCGGGTTGGACGGGCCTTGGAGCAGCCTTGGCTAGTGGAATGTGTCCCTGCCCATGGCAGGGGGTTGGAATGAGATGGACTTTAGGGCCTTTCCAACCCAAACCATTCTGGGGTTCCATGATTCCCTCACTCCTCACTGATGTTTTCCCACCACCTGTTCCCAGGTAGGTGTTGGTTGGACAGTGGATGGGACTGTTGTGCTGGATGGTGCTGCAGGTCAGGTGTCATTTGTGATGGAACCAAAGAGAATCTCCCAGAAATCCTGTCCTCGGTGTAAAGATCCAGGGACCTTGAAATGAAGCAGATCCCTGGTGAACGATTCCCACAGTTCAGCTCAGGTGCAGTTCAGACAGGTGGTACCCAAAGGCCTTGTCATGTTAGGAATGTGAGGAGCAATTTGAAACATTCACCATTGCTCAAATAGTCACACCAATTAAACCACAAATAATAATTTATTACTTATAAATAACCTTTTATTACTTACAAATAGCATTTATTAAGTAGTAAGTAAGCTGCTGGGACGCTTGTGACTGGTGTCACGTCAGGCTGGTCACGCCAGTGAGGGGCACTGAGAGCTCATGGTTATTGAGCACAGAGGGAGGAATTATCACTTGAGGAACATAAAACCATCATTGCCAACACATTCAACCCGCAGTAATGGATATCTGTGCTGAAATGGGTCTGAACCCAGCACAGACAGGGAGATCAAAGCCTGCAGTAACTGCCAGGAATTCCCAGTGAATTAACAACCTGCGTGCGATGTGCCACGGCATCTCACCAGCCAGCGAGCAAACAAACAGCATTTGGGTGCAGTGAGAAGCCATGTCAGGCTGGGGGGGGGTTGGGGTTATTCAGGTGTGGTAACTGATAACGTCAGAACTGTCAGGGATATGGAGGAAGAAGAGGAAGAGGAAGGTGATGTGTGGCCTTGTGAACCCTGCAAGGGTCACTCTGGGCAGTTCAAAGTGAGACACGCAGGGAAGGAGGATTTCTGAGCAGCTTTCTGAGGGGGGTGTGTCTGCCCAGGCAGTTTTCAGTGACAGTACATTTCTCTCCCAAAATCCTGGCCGTTTGTGAAGTGAATTTGGGGTGCTGCCATTCGTTTATGGGACCTTGGGTGTCTATACCTCCTAAACATCTATGTGCTAAATTATCCATATATAAAAGATGCTCTGGGCAGCCTCCAGTGTGTTTAAAGTCATCATCATTTGAAACAAACAAACAAAAAAAAATTGCCTAAAGCAACACACAGCTGCAGTCACACAAAGCTTAGGCCACTCATGCAGCTTTAGGATCAGAGAATCAGGTTGGAAAAGACCAAGATCAAGTCCAGTTGTTCCCCCTGCACTGCCAAAGCCACCACCAACCAGGGTCCACAAGTGCCACATCCACGTGTCTGTTCAACCCCTCCGGGGATGGGGACTCCCCCTGTGCCTTGGGCAGCTTGTTCCTGTGTTTGACAACCCTTTCAGTGAAGAATTTCCCCCAATATCCAACCTAAACCTCCCCTGGTGCAACTTGGGGCTGTTTCCTCTGCTCCTGTCCTTGTTGTCCGGGAGCAGAGCCCAAGGGATGCTGAGGGATGGTGGGATGAGGGAACTGGGGGGCTGAGGGGATGGGGGGGCTGGGGGAGGTTGGGACTGAGAGGACTGGGGGGCTGAGGGGTGGTGGGACTGAGGGTGCCCCGAGGAGTTGGTGGGTGGGTTTGAGAAGCACTGGGGGCCAGGGGGGTTTGAAAAGCAGCATTTTCCTAAGGGAGGAAGGTGACCTGTCCTGGTGGCTGCTCAGGCCACCCAGTGTAGGAAAAGGTTGTTCTCCACGAGAAAGGATGTGCTACCAGTGAGAGTGGGGAGTGTGGTTCATGTGTCAGACTGCCTGTAGGGTACAGAACAGTCTGCACTGAGAACATCTCACCTGATCCCTGTGGAGCTGGCCCAGCTCTGCCAGGTGAATGTTGCTGCTCTCAGCAGGGATGCTCCACAAGCCCTGGAATCTGTGAAAGGAGGGTCCTGGGAAGTGACAACAAGAACGTCCTGTCAGTGTCATGCAAAGGAGAAGAGACCTGCCAGTTGTCTCCTGAAAAATAATTACAAGCTGGATAGTTTTTAAAGGGGATTGATGGAGTAGGTGAGAGCTGAGTAGAAAAATTAGTGTTGAAAAGCCCCAGAACATGTGTTTTTTCTTTTAACCCTCCCTGAGAGGATTTGTGTTTTCCAAGACAAGCCTGAGCCCTGAGAGGATTATTCCACAAATTGTTTATCAGTCTGAGAGCACTGTAGTTGATGTCATGTAAGGAAGATGTGAATATCTTGTTTCACAGTGCTCAGTCTGACCGAACCGAGGGCTGCTCCCGAAGAGCATCCTGCTCCCCACTCCCTGCTCGTGGGTTAACCCTCATCTTCCTCACAGCTGATGCAGCAACTGGGGAGGAATAACCCCAGGCACTCGTCCAGGCTGGGGTCAACCTGCTGGAGAGCAGCTCTGGGAGAAGGACCTGGGGGTCCCGGTGGATAACAAAATGTCCCTGAGCCGGCAGGGAGCCCTGGGGGCCAAAAGGCCATTGGGATCCTGGGGAACATCAGGAAGAGCATTTCCAGCAGGTCAGGGAGGGATCCTGCCCCTCTGGCCAGCCCTGGGCAGGCACATCTGCAGGGCTGGGCCCAGCTCTGGCTCCTCAGCACAGCAGGCACAGGGAGCTCCTGCAGCGGCTCCAGCGCAGGCTGGGAGGATGAGGAGGGCACTGGAGCATCTCCCTGCCCAGGAAA
>NW_020955685.1:314051-353153 GCF_003031625.1 Empidonax traillii
AGGAACTGATGCCCAGGAAGCTCCAGCTGGACAGGAGGAAGAACTTCTTCCCTGGGCAGTGACCCAGCTCTGAACAGGCTGCCCAGGGAGGGGCTGGAGTCTCCTCCCTGGGGATATTCCAGAGCCCTCTGGACACAATCCTGTGCCCTGTGCTCTGGGCTGGCCCTGCTGGACCAGTGACCCACTGGGGTCCCTTCCAACCTGACCCATCCTGGGATTCTGTGTAGGTTCAGCACCAGGATCTGAGGAGAGCTGAGTGGTTTTACGTGTGCCTGGCTCTGGGGCAGGGGGGATGCAGAGCTGTAAATGCTCCATGTGGGACAACTGGGACTGGGAAGCCAGGGAAAGGGAAGGAGCAGTTGATGATGTTGCTTCTTGCAGCACCAGCTGCCTTCAGGACAGATCAGGGCATCCTGATCCTTATTTTTGGCTACTGTGCCAGCACAGGAATTGCCATCTGATTCCTGTGGTGTTTTCCATGGGGTGTGTGGGACTTCACCTGTAATACCAAGAAAACAAAACAAAGCATTTGAGATGGGAAGGAACTCACCTCAATACCCAGTTAGGAAGCATTTAAATTAAAGATTTGATGGTAACACTGTTAAGATGATGAGTCATTACAGATTTCTGCAGTGAAACCTGCTCTGACTGATGCACTGCAGGCCAAGGGTAGAGCAAATCCTAAGAAAGACACAGCATTTTGAATGTTTTTTATTGTTGTTGTTGTTGCCTCTGTTTTTAAGGGCACAGTTTTAGGGAGCTTTGGCTCTCGGAGCCTCAGTTTCTAGAAAGACACAGCAAGGCAAACACTGGGTTTTATACACAGTTGAGTTCTGACTGGCTGGCAGTCCTGGTGATTTAGGCATGGCTTCACTGGAAATGTGAGGTAATTTGAGAGATAAAAGATATTTTTGTTTGCAAAGCCTCAGTCTGTTCCAAATGTCTTGCAACATGGAATTCTGTGCTAAACATCCAGGAACAACTCCTGGTAAAGCAACTGGTCCTTCCTGCCCTGGCATCCTGGGGTGTCTTGTTGATGTGTTAAACCCAGATAATCTTAATTCCCCTGTCCAAAATATAAACAGAGCAGTTCTCAGACCTCTGGTCATCCTCTGTTAATATATGATAAAAATACTGATTAAAATAAGAATTAAGATACTTATTTCCTACTCTTCCTGTAGGGGAAATAATCACTCCACTGGACAAATTTCCACAGCCAGGTTGTATTTATTTAGTGATTCTTAATGATTTAACATGGACTGGAGTTAGTTCCCAGCATGGAATCATGTAATGGGTTGGGTTGCAAGAGACCTGAAAGACCATCCAGTTTCCACCCTCTGCCATGGCAGGGAACCTTCTACCAGACCAGGATGCTCCAAGCCCTGTCCAGAGGACAGAAAGAGGTAAAAGTGAGTCTTTTTTCAAAAAATTCCTTTAAGAGTGGGAGCTGGGAACTCCAGGGCTGAGAAATCCTGGCTTCTGGATAAACCCTTTTGGTGTAAAGAGTCCCAAAGCTTGTCCCTGGCATGGAACACCTCTGCAGAAAAGTCACAAATGCCCTTTTAGGTGTTCTTTCAGGAATTTGGTGAGCACAGGGGTTCTGGGTGTCAATGTCTCCACAAAGTCACCACAGTCTCCAATAGAAATCAAGCTGCCACACTAGAGGAGCAAATGCTCATTTTGTGGAATATTCAGCAACCAAGAGAGGAAACTGAGAGAAGAACAAAAGGAATATCTAGGAAATAACAAAAGGGCAACGTTTGGGATGTTTTAGTCTAACCTGAATTAATGGGGCTGGCTGGAAAAAAGATGACTTTGAATTACTTTCTTGACAAAATGCCTTGCCATAAAGCACTTTCAAAGTCACCTGAAGGATTTGGGCATTGCCCTTCCCCGAGCTGTCCACGAGCTGAGAGCTTTGGGGTTCTTGGCAAAGTCTGGCTTTATGATTTCAGAGCTTTCCCAGAACATTCTGAGTGGGAAGGGACCCACAGGGATCATCAGGCCCCCCTGTTTTTTCCCCCGTATTGTCGCATTTAACATGTGGTACTTCCTGAATTGTTTTGCTTTGGTTCAGTCAGCTCCTACACATTTTGATTTATAGCACAAGTTCTAAATCCTGGTGGCTTGTTCCTGCAGGTCTGAGGAGGCTGGAGCGTGTTGGCACTGCCCTGGTGCCGCTGTGTGTGCAGGGCTGGGGGCACAGCCTGCTTTTGGGCTGGGGGGCTGCAGCCAAGGGGGCCTCTCTTCCCCAGAAATGCTGTAGAGCTTTTTGCTGCCTTTCATCTCCTGGGAAAACTCCTTCCTCCAGCTCTTGTCTCACTTTCTCCCGTACCCACTGCTCTCTGTAGGGCACTTTCATCACCAGGGCAGCTTCTTCCCATCCTTCTGAACACCACCCTCATCCCAGGGGCACAAGAATTCCCCAGCTTTTCCAAATTAAGATAAAGGTTTCCATTCTGGCTGATTCAGCAATGGTTTCAACCTGTTGCCACTTCTCTTCCCCAGCCCAGCAGCTGCACATCCTCACTGCAGAACCCTAAGTCCCACAACCCATCAGGCAGGAAAAGAATTTCTGCACTTGCTTATCAAAAAGAGAGTTAAAAGTTACACTTTTACATATATTTCTGCAGTGCTCTGTCGTGTGGATATCTTCAGTGAGAACTGGAGAGAAAAGAGTAAAGTATAAAAGGAAGAGAGACCTTTAAAGTCAAAAGAGTCTTCCTCCAGATTTTGAGGGTCCCCTGGTGAGTTTTCAGACAGCCCCTGCTGAGGTTAAAGGGTGAGGAGAAAATATTTGTCCACAATTAGTCATTGTTAGCCTTTCTTTCTTTCTTGTTTTCTTGTTTTCTTTCTTTCTTTCTTGTTTTCTTTCTTTCTTCTTTTCTTCCTTCCTTCCTTCCTTTTTTTTATTTGAACAAAATTAGAGCAAAGATCCCAAAGCACTCATTGAAAAATTCTCAGTCTCGTGTTTTCCTAGGTGAAGTTTTTACAGGCAGAGATTAATCAAAAGTGTTGTACAGAATAGTTCGTTCTGCTCATGTTATTTTCGTATCTTTTCTTTTCTTTTTTTTTTCTTTTTTTGCCTGCCTTCTTTATGTTGTATTTTTTTATGCACTGAGGATTAGAAAGTCCAAAAGTCCTTGCTCCATCCTCTGGTCCAAAATGTTTCTGTTAAAATTTTCAGTCTCACTGAAGTTTTTTTATTCTATGGAAGAGGAGATGAAGCAAGTAATTAGAAAAAAAAAAAACAAACCTTCCCTGTGAGGGTGGGGAGGCCCTGGCACAGGTTGCCCAGAGAAGCTGTGGCTGCCCCAGCCCTGGAAATGTCCAAGGCCAGGTTGGAGCACCCTGGGCTGGTGGAAGGTGTCCCTGCCCATGGCAGGGGTGGAACTGGATGAGCTTTAAGGTCCTTCCAACCCAAACCATTGTGGGGTTCTCTGATTTCTTAATCTCTCCACTATCCTTTCTTCTGTATGTTATAACATACAGAATGCTGAAAGCTTATTTCTTCCCATGAAAGCATCTTCTCTCCTTCATCTCAACAGCACAGCACCAAGATCAGCTTCTTTGGAAAAGTGATACTTCATCTTCAAATATGTATTTCCTAAGTGAGGGCACTAAAGAACATATTTTCAATCTTATCCTTGATTCTTTTCATTTCACTTTTGAAGACCCATTAAATTAAATCAAAGCACAGCCTTGTCAAAAGGTTTCTTTTTGGGGGTATTCGAACTTGTTTGTTAACTTTGGCGAAGATTTCTCTGAGTTTTTCATGATGATTCTTATTAAAAGAGCAGTAAAAGAAAGGATGCCCATCTGGGCCTTTTAGACCATAATTATTTGAAGGGTTTAGTCCTGTTTGCTTTCAGCTACTTGCAAAAAAACCTTTGCTCGAGGTGGGACTGGATCAAAGAAATGCAGCACGGCTTTATTATCGGAGAATAACGAAAAATCACTCAGGGAGGCTGTGAGAAATGGGAGTTATTGGTGCCACCTGACCCTGCAAGCCCAATCACGCCTTCCAAATGCATCTGTGGCCCAGGGTTCCCCTCCCCACGATCACCTTGGTGGCGAGTGGGAGCTCAGGAGCTGCTCCGAGCGACACATCCCCCCCACCAAGAGAAATTACTGTCTTTGTATGCAAGCCCTAAACCCCACGTGGGCCAAAAAAAAGGGGAGGGGGGGTCCTTAAAATAAAGAAGCAGCTGAAAACATCTGTTTTAACGCAGCGTGAACAGCACCACATTTTCCCTTGAGAAAAGCAGAGTGGCTGCATTAGTAATGCACTTGTAAAACGAGTTGTAGGATTCATCTTGCCCGAGATTCATCTGAATGTGTTAATAGTCAGTTGGATGTGCCTGGGCCTGTCTGGATTACACACAGGCAGTGCAGAGAAACAGGCACCTCCCAGAGGCTGAGTCACTCCGACTTTCTTAGATGGATGCCTTTGGAAGACAATTAATTTCTTTCTGATGAGCCCATTAGCCCACGGAGTGTGCAGAGAGGCGGCAGCTGCCAGACCCCTGAGGCTCTGCAGGAGGAAGGCATTGATCCCCCCTGCCTTTCCCATCTTTCCTTCTTGAAGAGACCTGGGGGACCACCTCGTCATGGGTACCTTCATTTTCATCATCTTTTGGCTGATAAAGGACCAGAGTTCACACATATTTTGTATCCAGGCCCATTCCAGTGCGTTCATTGGTCGGGCAGCAACAGGCACAGCTGCATTCCCTGATTTCCTCTTGAGTTCTGGTGACCACAGATGAGAAATTAGCTCCTCCTAGTCATACCTTTTGGGCCTGACACTTTAATTTCACAGTGGGAAAGGATGGCCTTAAGGTTCTTCCTTGGTATTTCCCAGATAGAGTGGAATGGAAGATGCTGGAGAGTGTTGGCCTCATGTTCTTTGGCTCAGCTGAGCTGATAACCTGTATTTTTGTCTACTGTGCCTTGAATGCATAGAAATGGTCCAGACATGCCTGAAATATCCAACAGGGCTTTGCAGAAATGATGCAGGAGGTGCTGCTTCAAGCTTGGAACAGGTCTGGTGCTGATTATATTGGGTTTGCATTTATTTCACAGAATCACAGAACCATGGAATGCTTTGGGTTGGAAGGAACCTTAAAGATCATCCAGTGCCACCCCCTGCCATGGGCAGGGACACCTTCCACCAGCCCAGGTTGCTCCAAGCCCCATCCAACCTGGCCTTGGACACTTCCAGGGATCCAGGGGCAGCCACAGCTTCTCTGGGTAACCTGTGCCAGGGCCTCCTCACCCTCACAGCCAGCAATTCCTTCCCAATAACTCTGCCCTCTGAGTTTGAAGCCACCCCCCCTTGTCCTGTCCCTCCAGGCCCTTGTAAATAGTCTCTCTCCATCATCCTTGTAGCCTCCCTTCAGGTACTGGAAGGCTGTCATTAAGTCACCCCAAAGCTTCTCTTTTCCAGCTGAACAACCCCAATTCCCTCAGCCTTTCCTCACAGCAGAGCTGCTCCATCCTTCTGAGCAACTTGGTGGCCTCCCCTGGACTCGCTCCAACAGGTCCATGTCCTGCCTGTGCTGGGGACCCCAGAGCTGGATTCCTGGGATTTCAGCTTTCCTGAGCTTGCAGGTCACACTGGGACCTGCCCAGAGCCCTCAGTGCCAACGGGAACCCTGGTGAGCACAGACCTCACCTGGACACATGCCCAGGGGGCTTGCTTAGCTCTGGCCTGGTTAGTGCTCTCCCCAAAAATGCTGGGCTTAGTTCAGTGGTTGGCATGGGCTTGACATCATTCCCAAAGCTCTTTTTGGATGTGGCTGTTCTAACCTGGAAGAGTAAGAGGTTTTCATTGGTGTTAGGGACTCTGCACCAGGTAAGGGAGCTGGGGGCAGTCACTGGCAGTGCTGCAGCCTTTGTGCCTTCAGCAAAGGTGATGGTGGATTTGTCCCTTCTCTACTGAAACCCTGAGAGCCCACACAATCTCACTGTCTCAAGAGGAAGATGTCCGTAAGAACGTGATGCAGCGCTGTCATCCCTCCAGCCAGATTTCACAGGCTTATTTCTATCCAGTTAATCCCATTTTTTCCAGTTCTGAGAAAGCAGGATTTAGGGAACTCTTCGATAATTCTAATGACTTGTTCTCTGCTTTGGAGAGGGGAACACTGGCCTTGGTCAGACCAAACTCCCACCAGCTCATCATTTCCTCTGACAGCAGTGCCCGAGGAGGGGGGCAGGAGCAGAGCAAGCAGGGATTGATTCTTTACCAAAATGCTCCCAGCAGAGTGTGTTTCCTCACTGAAAGGGCTGGCAGGCACTGGCAGGGGCTGCTCAGGGAGCTTTGGAGTCCCCACCCCTGGAGGTGTCCAAGGAAAGACTGGAAGTGCTCTGGGCTGGGGACAAGGTGGGGATAGGGCACAGGAGGGATTTGATGACCTTCTATCTTAGTTCCTTCTGTGGCATTTTCTCTGGAATGGGGAGTCCTGCCCCTGTTGTTCCTCCAGGAAAGTGTCCTGTCCATCACTCATGTGCCTCCCCTGGAACCTGTCCTGGTGTTTTCTCACTGAGATGCAGAGTCCATCCTCAGCTCCTGTGGCTTCATCTCTTTTCTGGGCAACACCAGATCCGTTTTGAGGCTCATCCATCTCGTTTGGAAGAAGGAAGGAGACGTATCTCTTCCTTAATTTAGTCAGTAAATACGGGCCTATTCCACAAGGTGCCATTCACCCCTGTCTCCTCAGGACTCAAAGGAGATCATTGTTCACTGTCAGCTGTTTCCTAAGAGCCAGGGAGAGGATGGGCTGGAGCTGGTAATTTCTCCAGGGTAGGACTGGATTAACGATATCTCAGACAAAAGAGCGTGGAAGTCTCTCCTCTCCAATTAACAGGGCAGGACAAAAGCGTGTGAGGGAAGTCCCACAGGCCTGTTTGTTGACTCTTGATTCAATTTGAAGACTTGGAGTCTTAGAAATGAATCTCGACTTTCCCCTTTGATATCACTGCCCTCAGTAAATTCTTCTTCCTCCAGTGCTTTTGGCTTTTTGCTTGTAGCTTTTTACAACATATGATCCAAATTTGATGTTTCACAAGCACTTTTTTTTCCCTTCAGGTCTTTCCTTTTGTTTTCTTAGAAGATTGGGTTCTTTTGTCATACCTGTTTGTCTTCCCCCACCCCCAGAATCACTCCAGCAGGTTACAAGGAATTTCTCCACCACTGCTCTCCCTCTTTGTGTGCACAGGAGCCCTTTAAAGCTTTCCTTGGGTGGTTTTCTCAGGTTTGCAAACACACTTTGGAGCTTCCAGTGGGTGAAACACAGATATCATTTAGTGCTTTGGCAGTATCTGTAATTTTTTTTATCTGTAATATTTGGCAGAACTTTAATCTGTTCACAGCTCACAGAATGTTCTGAAAGATGTCCAGATTTCATCATAAAGCTGCTCAGAATTAGCTGTTGAGGTGATGTGAGTCATTCCCACATCTGCTGCTCCTTTTGGAAGGATGTCCACCAGCTCATTCTGGGTTGTTTAGCTCAGGGATTTGTTGCTCTAAACTGCACAATTTCAGCAACAAACCCCACAAAATTCAGCAGCATCACATGAAAAAAGGTAAAGATATTAAAAACCTTACTGGTTATCATAGCAGCTACCTCATGTAAAATCCCATGTAAGGACCAAGCGTTGCAAATAAATTATCTGAGCTCTCTGCCATCATCTCAGGTTATACTTAGTCATTGATTTATTATGAACACTGGACTAAATTTGATTTAATCAAGTTCTTCTCACTCTCTCAGAACAATTATAAATTTTAAAGGTTGTCTGGGCTGCAAATAATGCCTTTACTTTTCAGTTAGCTCTGTGTGTCACCAAACAATAACACCTGCAGAAAATGGCCTCATCTATGAAACTGGTTTTTAGAATAAAACCAGCATTTCATTTCAGTGTGAAATCCACTTTCTGAGGTGGGCTGTGAGGAGAAAATCAAGCAGTAGAATCAAAAGGGTGATAATAAGACACAAAACACTGTGATTATGGAGTTTCTACTTGTGTGGATCAATTTCCCAATACATATTTTAAATATACATTAGAATATCCCTAAAATAAATAGAATATAGAACATGTATTGGGCAGAAATATTTTTGAAGATGAAGCAATCGGTCTTCAGATCACCTGGGAGGCAAGAACACATTTCTGCAATTTGTTTTACCGTGTGATCCTCGCAATGTTTCGTCAAAACAAGCAGAAGAACCCTGCAAGCACCGAATCCTGGGAGTCTGATGACTGTGTTTGGATCCTCACAGAACTTTTCAGCCCTGGCAGTGCTGGTTCTGCAGCAGCCCCTCCCCGGTGGGTGCAGCACACGGGGGGTCAGGGGAGAGCCAAGGAACCTGGAGGGGGAACTGGAGCTTTGTGGAATGGAGGATATAAATCTGGAAATGGATCTGCTTGAGAAAGTGAAAGTGGGGGGGGGGGGCTACAAATATCCCTTTCAAAGGGTTTGGAATTCCAGTGAGGTTCCAGGGCAGCAGCCCTGGGTGTCCTCATCAGTGCAGGGGCTCGTTCTTCAAAAGTTTTTTGCTTGACTTCACCAGAATTTGTCTTAGTTAATGAGTCTATGTTTATCTTTGAAGAATGTCCTTGCCTGGACAAAAAAAGAGATTCTTTAATATTATGAAAAGACTGGGAAACAGCTCCCCTTTTTTTCCCAGACGGTTTTCTGAGTTTCACTTGATGAATGAGAAAAACTATGGTGGCTTTTGGAATCGGCCCCACCTCCAAGATGAGAGAACCACAGTTCTTAAAGGCTTTATATCCTCCTGGTGGAAACTGCTCCTTCCTTGGAGGGCCTGGCTTATCAGATATCAAAAGATCTGAAGGAAAAACTGCAAGGCTTCCTTTTCTATTACAGCATAATTCACATCCTTTTCTTATTCCCCCTCACAGAGGACAAGCAAAGCAAGTTATGCTTATGTGTGTTGAAAAAGGCTTGACCTACCCAAGCTTGATCATCCAGTTTCCTGTCTTGCAAATATCAACCTTTGTCTTTTATTCGTGATTTTTAAATTTTTTTTTAAATTATCATTATTAATTTTTTTTTAATATAAGCTTATCCAAGTTTATCCAACCTTATCCAACTTGGTTATGGCCAGGATAACATGTATGGATAGGAATAACCTACAGCCAGTCAGGTCATTGATATTCCAATATTTATCTTTCAACACTCCATCTTTGTCCTCTCATTTTCATCACGAGCTGCTTTTTCATCCAGGGTTTAAGGATCAGTCTGAGTGATGGGAGTCACAATTCAAGAACTTATCTCAGAAAGGGTGTTTGGGATAGAAAATCATCCCAAGGCTTCTGGTGTAGTCTTTGCAGTCCCTGAAAAGGGGGGGATAGTCAGTGAAATGCCCATCTTCCCTTTAATCACTTTGGCTAAGTTTGACCATTTTTCCTCTTGAGCTCAACTGACCAGAAACTGTCAGTATTTTGAGCCTTGACTTCTCTATCCTTTATCCCTTTTCATTGTTCCATTTCTACTCCTCTCCCATCCTTGTCTGAACTGTCCCACCTAGAGAAACCAAAAGGATTTAAATTGTACTTTGTGTGGGCACTTTCTCCTATTGGAAATGTGTCTGACATCCCATAGTGCATCCCAGAAGATGACTTTGTGTTATCACAGCTCCAAGCTGATGTCCCCTAAAAAAAAGAGGCAAGAGAATTTTGGTGTGGGTTGGTTTGTTGCCTTTGGCAAGATGAGCTCATCCAGGCCTGCACTTGGTAACCTGGATCTTACCTGAAATCCTGACTCCTACAGCAAAAGGTGAAACACCTTGTTTAAGACTTAAAAAATACAACTGAAAAAAAAAAAGAAGTGAAAGGAGCTACATTTGAAACTGGATCATAAAGATATAAAGGTGGCTTGTCTTTAATGGAAAGGCTGTGCTTAACTTCACCTACACTTCTCAAATTCCAGCTTTTTTCTTCCCCTCCCTTTCCCCCCACCCTCCACAATTTATGGCTCTCTGCAGGCACATCTCCATGGATCCACAGCAGGATTTAACTCCATGTACCCCTGTGCTATTCCCTTCAGGAACTTCTGGTGTTCCTGCTGCTCAGAGACCAAGTCTTTCAGCAGCGTTTGATCTGATATGGCTTTCCTAGTAGGTGATCCTGTGGCTTCCTGCTTTAATTCATTCACCTATGGAATTAGCTTTTTATTAACCATTACCTCAGCCAGAAAGTCTGAGGATGATCTGGCACTCAGGACTAATCTTTCATATTAGATCTCTTCCAAAACAAAACTGTACTTTAAATACACCTGAGTTTCTGTTCAACTTATTTATATGACTCATCTTTGTCAGAAGAAATTACCCTTCCAGTGTCCTTTAACTCTGATTTATCTCCAAAAGAAGCATCAGGACAGACACTGGCTGTTCAAATGGGATTGATGGTTTCACTTGGGTAGGACTTGCTGCTTTTGAAACTCCTCATTGTCTTCTTTCTGCTTTGAAAGTTATTTGATGTTCAGGTATATTCATGGTGATGGGGTGGAAGCTTTCTTCAGGTTATGCTAATCTTATTTAAAAGAGTATTTTGAGATTTGCCATGAAGGCAAAGATTTTCATTACAAATTTAGATAAATGGTCAGATTGTTTCTGATAAACAGTTATTAAGTTTCTGTTTTCTGTGGAAAAACCACCTGGACATGAGGGAGAACTTCCCTGGGAAGTGACCCAGCTCTGAACAGGCTGCCCAGGGAGGGGCTGGAGTCTCCTCACTGGGGGGTATTCCAGAGCCCTCTGGATGCAATCCTGTGCCCTTCCCTTCCTTTCCCAAACCTTCCCAAACCTTCCCTTCCTCCTTCCTTCTCTCTTTCTCTCTTATATTTTCTCTCTTTTTCTTTTTTTTTTTCTCTTTTCAGGAGCACATCAGTGTGATCTGTGAATTTTCAGGAACTCAGTCTCTGGCTGAACCTGTAGAAGGGATTGATTCATCTGGAAAACACACAGTGGGAACAATTTCCTCTCCCTTGGTAAGAACAGATTCCACTTTTTTTTTTTTTTTTTTTTTTTTTTTTTTTTTTTTTTTTTTTTTTTTTTTTTTTTTTTTTTTTTTTTTTTAAGAGATTCCAAAGAAAACTACTCTGACACTATCACAGAAAGGGGAGATTAGAATAGTTTAGTTATGAGTGGCAGTGCAGGTCCTTAAAAATTACAGTTAAAATGTTACACTTGTACAACCTCCCTGAGTACCCACCAACACACTTCTGCAGAGATGCTTAAACTGATTATTATTCTGTGGACAAGGGCAATTAAAACCTGAAGTTCTGGGAGCTGTGTCAGAAACCTGGATGTCACAATTTGGAGGGTGACAATGCTCCTAAGGAACTGCTGAGTAATGAGGTGACTATGGAGGTAACAGGGAAAAAACCCACCAGACTGATGAAGTTGATGCAGAAGACCAAATATTTTGTCTCGAATCACAAAATACAAATTGCACCAGTCTGCTGATATCTACGCTGAGGCACAGGAGTAAAAACAGCAGCAGAACATCTGAGGCCAAACAATTCACAAAGGCAGTAATGAAAGGAAAAACCCAAATGTCCTCAGATTAGAGAGGCATCAGAGGACACCAAGAGCACTTTGGATTCATTCTAGAGCCCAAGTCGGGGCCCCTCCAGCCTCTTCCTTCAGTTGGAAGCTCTTTCCCTCCCGGCTCTTCATCCAGGAGCTGATGGTGGAGTTGGAAGAGCTGTTGCTCACTTCAAAGGGGAGCTTCTAGATGCCAGATAATGGTGCTGGTTAATAATTCAGCTCATAACACCCATCAGTTTGAAACATTTCAGGAAGGAATGAAGCCTCTGTGTCAGCACAGAAAAGAACAAGGGCTGCAGTTCTTTCCCTCAGACGTGAATGTCTCTGCTGAGATTAAAGCTCTCCTGGAGCCATTCCTGGTGCTGTGGGGACTTACAGGGGGGCTTGTTCACTTTCTTGACCAGGCATTGGAAATATCCCCATTTTGCCCTGACTTGAGGGAGTTTACCAAAAGGAGCCTCTTGTTTGCACTGTCCCACCACCAATTTTCCACAGGAGCTTGGCCCCAGCCATGGTGACTGTGAGGCCACAGGGCCCTCCATGGATCAGTGAAGGTGTGTCTGTGTTCCACCAGAATGGGAATTCCTGCAGGTCCTGCCAGGTTTAGATTTATTAACATTGGGCAGTTGGTATCCATGGAAGGGAAGGCAAAGATGTTGCAGCACTTTGCTGCTAATTTATTTTGCCGTTGTTTTAAAGTTTGAAGAACTAAAAGGATTCCTGTTCTTCCAACAGCAGGCCTCAAATTCCCAAGTCCAAGCCGTGTTCCACAGTCCCTGATGGGAGCACACGTGTGTGACACACAAGGCCCCATATTTACTCCGTATTCCCATTTCTTCCTAGATCTCCATCTGCTGGCAGATGTGCCTTTCAAGTGAGGGTGCTTTGGGAAGGAAGGAACAAGAGAGAGCATGTGAAAATGTGCAGCAGCTGCCAGCTGGGCTCCCTATGTTATATTGATATGTGTGTATAGCTATATTTATATATGTATTTATATGTGTGTATAGCTATATTTATATGTATGTATATAGTTATATTTATATATAGTTATATTTATATATGTATATAGGTCTATTTATCTATGTATACATATTTTTATATATTGATACAGGTATGCAGTCATATTTCACATAAAGTTATATTGATATTTATATGATATATGTATACATTTATATATAGTTACATTTATATATGTATATAATTCTATTTATCTACATATATGCAGTTATATTTTTATATATAGTTATATAGGTATATAGTTATAGGTATATAGTTATATTGATATATGCATGTAGTTATATTTACATATATAATTATATGTGTATAATTATAGGCATATTGATATTTGATAGGTATATTGCTATTTTCAGGTATATTGATATTTAATAGGTATATGGGTATTGAAATAGGTATAAATGAATACATATGTTCCTTTTATAATTAAATAAATTATAATGCAATAAATTATGTTTTTTTAACAGAAATGGGTGTTGATTTGCATTTTCTCCGCGTTTTGAATTACAGGTGATAGAGTTGAAAACATGCTTCATGTTTCAGTAGTCCTCGCTGACAGGACAAACAATCCCGAGCACAGGGACGAGCTCACAGAAGAGGGGGGACCAACCTTGAATCATCTGTGAGTCTCTGTGAGTGCCCCCGGGGTGCCACTGACCAGTTCGCTCCCCGGGGGGCCCTTTTCCACGGGCAGCTGGGTGGGTCAGCCTTCCCGGTGGGATTCCCGGTGAGATTCCTGGTGAGATTCCCGGGGGGTTCCCGGTGGGGTTGCCGGAAGGTTTCCGGTGGGATCCCGGTGAGATTCCCGGTGGGGTTCCCGGTGGATTCCCGGTGGGGTTCCCGGTGGGTTCCCGGTGGGGTTGCCGGAAGGTTCCCGGTGGGATTCCCGGTGGGGTTTTGCCGCCCCGCTCCATCCCGACCCCCGCGCCGCGGCTCCGACCCGCAGCGCCCCGCACCTCTCGGAGCAGCCGAGTTCCAGCCCTCTGACATCAGCCTGCCCTGGGACCTCCCCGGCAGCGCTCGTGGGCGCGGGGGCGATGGGCAGAGCCCCGCGGGGCTCCGTGCTCGGGCCCGGGCCGGGGCCGGGCGCTGCAGGCGGGCGGCGGGGCGGGAGGGGGAGCCCGCGGCCCGGCCGGGGGCGGCGGCTCCGGCTGCTCCACCCGCCCGTGTCCGCAGGTACGAGCGCCGGCCGGCCCGGGCTCGGCCGGCCCGTGTGGAGCAGAGGACGAGCCGCCGGCCCCGCCATCGCCGCCCGGGATCGGCCCGGCTGCCGCCGGGCTGCGCCGCCGCCTCGCTGCCCATGTCCCAGCCGGCCCTGCCCGCCCGCACAGCCCGTGCCTGCCTGCGCTGGAGGGACGCTGCGCTCTGGAAGTTTTCCCGAGGCGCGCTGGGGTGCTGGCGCAGCTCGGGCGATTACATGCGGACACTTCGCTTTCAGCCATGCCTGCCCCGGGAGCTCTGTGCCTGCTGTAATTTTCTGCCTTTGATCTCGCTGGATCCTCTCTCGGGCTCCGGAGCTCCGCTTGCACCTACCTGCCTGCTGCGTGTGCGCGAGAGAGGGTTTTTCCTCTGGGTTTTTCTTATGGTTTTTTGCTATAAGTACCGATTTTTTTTACTGAAGACCGAAAGCGAGCAGCATCAGAGCCACGCGAGCTTGTTAAGCTACTGGAAATAACTTTTGCCTGGGATTTACAGCAGCATTCCCTCCCGGCCCCTGCGGACTCCAGCAGGCTCGCAGCCCAACAGGTTTGCAAAGCTTTTTTTTTTTTTTTTTTTTTCCCCCCTTGTAAATCCCCATTTCTCTCCATAGCCGTGCGATCACCGTGACTTCGGTTTTAATCGAAAACACCTCCCGTCTCTATTCTCCCAGTTATGAAGGCTCCTCGCTACGTTTCATGTGACCTTTGGGCAGAGCATGGAACTTTCTATTTTATTTTGTGGGGCCTTGAGTCGGGATCTTCTTAACGTGTGCTTGGAAGTGGTCATACCGGAACTCGGGCGCGCACAGAAATAGTGCCAGAGAAACCAGATACGCCGTAACTTTCTGCCTGATACCTGTTTTGCTTGGTGTCTAAACTTTTATAAGTGTTTGGGGGGCCTTTTTATTCCCTGGGAACTTGGAAACTATGAAGAGGAGCTCGGGGCTTTATTAATCACCCTGGAGAACTGCACCCGGAGTCGGACTCTTGAGCACGGATTGCTAGGAGAAAGGTGAAGCTGGTCTTGAATGAAGCACTTCTGGCACGTGGAAGATGGAAGGGATCAACTCCATTTGGAAGGGGATGGTACCGAAGCAAACTTTCTTTTCGCCCTAAATTCAAGGAATACCGCCTGCCTAATTTCTGGGAAGGATACCGATTGGTGCAGATAACATTAAAGGCTGTGCCCATGCTGTGGGAAATACTGGCAAGGAGGTGAGCTGTCTCTTGAGGGTATTTGGGATGGGTGTTTCGAACCTCTGGATCTTCCTAACTCCCGGGCAGGACACACGAGGACTCCGCATCGGTGGAGAGACCTCCCCGCGCCCCAACCCCCTGGGACCGCCGAGTTCCCCACGCTCCGTGGCGTTCCTGTAGATCCGAACTGATTTCTTCCTTCGCAGCCCGCTTCGCCGATCTTTCCAGATTTATCTGCTGGAGGAGGGACTTGCAATTTCGGATTATTATTTTTTTTTTTTTTACACGTTTTTATTTTACTTCATCATTTTTAGTTTGTTTGTTCAAAATATGCCTCCGAGCTCCCAGCGGCCCTTGAGCACGTGGCACCGAGGCCGAAGGACGGCGATGGCGAGAGCCAACGTTGCCCGTTGAGCCGCGCTGGCGGTGACCGAGCCCCTCGGTGCCGTGCCCAGGGTCCCTCTGGGAGTGCACCCTCGCACCCCAGCCAAGGAGCTCTCCCGATCGGATCCCGCCGCGGAGTGAGGACGCGTTCCCGACGGTATGTGTGGCCCGAGCCCGCTGCTGCAGCTGGTAGCATGAGTGCTGGCCCCCAGCTGCAGCTGGCTGTCCTCTGGCCTTGGCTGCTCATGGCGACCCTGCAGGCAGGACTGGGCCACACTGGGCTGGCGCTGGCGGCCGCGGTGGAGTCGGAGCGGGCGGCGGCGCAGAAGGCCATCATCAGGGTGATCCCCCTCAAAGTGGAGCCCATCATCCTGGAGGGGGAGTTCGCCAACGTCGCCGAGGTGACCCCGGCCGAAGGGAAGCTGCTCCAGGTAAGAGCAGCTGTGCTTTATCCCGCTCCATCCCTGGCCTCTCCCGGCCTCTCCCCACTTTTTTGCTCCGGCTGCCTTGGGGTTTTGTTCCCCGGTGCGGATCCGTCCCGGGTGGATTTGGTTCCATGCTGGGTTGAGGGGATGGGATCGTGCAAAAAGGGCTGATCCTTCCTCCGGGGCCGAGCTGTGGCTGCGCCTTGTTAATGCCGAATTGTGGATGTGGTCGGTTGATTCCCTGGAGATTGTTTCGTATCTTAATTGATGTTATAAAGCTGAGTGTGTCGAGTCACATGTTGGGACGTTAAACTTCTGACAGAAAACGGGATTATTATTTTCTCCTGTGAAATCCGTGTGGTTCCCTCTGCTGATACCTGGGGTGCTGTTCCAATACTGGTCCAGGCTGCGCCCACCGGAATCCCTGACCCTGCTCCTTGGTGCCTGTAGCTGAAAGCTGAGTGTTACTCACACAGTAGCTCCAGTGGTGTCACCACCAGGCATTTTTATAAGTGAATTAATGCTGGTCTCTGACCTTTATTAAGGGAAGAGCATCTGAACACCCGGCTGGGAGGTGCAGGTGCTGCGCAGTCATTCACTGAACAGCCCCATCTCCTGCGCACGCTGAGTTTTGAGCTCAGTTTCCTGAGACCTGGTGTGCACTCTCTCAGTTCTGTGGGTAATTTGCTTTATTCTTGAGAACAAACGAAATAAATGACAAAATAGCCTTCATTAACATTAAATCTTAATTTTCACATGGCTTTTTCCAGTCTGGACTTTCCAAATGGGGCATGTTGAAATCTTAATTACATTTGTAGCTTGGAAATGTAAAGTAATAAATTTATGCAGTTTTATAACAAAAGAAATACAGTTGAACCAGCTTTAGCACATGGTCACCTGTCTGAAAATGAACGTGGACAATTTGTTGCATGGTTTTCCACACCTTTTGAATTCCTCAGAACAAAAGCTCTGCTATAAAATATATTACCAGGCTAAAAAAAATATCTTAGACAAATGCACTCAAGGTCCTGTTCTGTCGTGAGGCAATGTCCAGGAAAGTCAATATTTATTCCTTACAAAAACTACAGTGGTGTTGCAACCGAGCACAAAGTATAGAGTGGGACCTTTTGGAAGTGGGAGGATGATAACCTCTCCTGTGGGATGTGTGGGGGTTTGTAACCAAATGCAAGGATACCGAGAGGGAATTTTTGCGCCGTCGCGGCGAGGTGTTTGGAACGCAAAGCTGCGAACGGTGTCCGACTTCATCCTTTAAAAACCATCCTCAGAATGGAGGTGGCTGGGGAAACGCTGCGAGTTTGGGTACACTGCCCTGCACTGGGAGTGTTTTTAGGCCGCTCAGTGTGTGTGTGTGCAGGTGAGGGCTCCCGTTCCGTATCCCAGTGAATCCAGTGCGGGAAGTCCTCCGGGTCTGGTTTCAGGTGGCAGCGCTGGGATGGGGGTCAGGCTGTGCCTGCTGCAGCAGGATGTTTGCCCGGTGCCAGGCACTGTGCTCTGGGAGAGCTTAGTCAAGTGTACCTGTGACCTCTCGTGGAGGTCTCGTGGTGGGGTTTCAGATTCTGCTGCTAAATATTCAAACTCGGAACGTAAAAACGACTTCTGAGGTTGTGTGGGTCCCGATCCTGCAGTGGCTTCCTGCCTCTGGAAAGAAAGTGGGAAACGGGGATGTAACCCTTGAGGAACAAAATAAGTAAAGAAATTAAAGGAAGGAATTGTTTTTGTTTTGTTTTTAGATAACTGGGTATGAAATGCACCAGAATTAGGCTCTGCTGGAACATCCCATTTTGCACGTGGTTGTCAACATCCCAATCTTGCAAAAACTTTGGGTCACGTGCTTAACTTTGATGTCATTGCAACTCCTACTTAAATAAACTTAAGGCTGTGCACACATAGCTGCACAGTTGATTCTTTAAATACAATTTAGGGGCGTAACATTGTCACCTTTGCAGTTAATGAGTTAAGAAGTCTGGTTTTTTGCAGCGTTTTTGGATAGGCCTTGGTTATGTCAGACCCTGTAAGATGCAGTTGGCCCTTCCAGGAGAACACGAATTGCAGAGCTTAGCTTGGAAAAGAGTTGCTTCAGCAGACTCACAGAATATTCTGAGTTGGGAGGGACCCACAAGGATCACTGAGCCCAACTCCTAAGTGAAGAAAAGAGGCCCAGTCCTGTTTCCAAAGCAATGCTCCCTTCAGTCAGTGCTATAATAGGATTGCTCAAGGCTCAGTGGTGCAGAGTTGGCCCTACAGTCAAGTCAAATTCTCTTTAGCTTATAATTATCCTCATAGTGCTCTGGTCAATATATTTTTAGAAATACTTTCTTAATTCAATGTAGACAGTCCTGCACGTCAGTGATGGAGCCTCTCCAAAGCTCCTTCTCCCACAGCGTTTTCCTGGTTTCATTTCTCCGTGCTCCGTTTTCCAGGATCACCTCCAGAAATGGACTTTGATTGTAGTGTGTTACTGTAACAGTGTGCTCTTCACCTGTGATAAAATAACCCCGGTGTTGAATTCACCCTCACATCCCTTGGCCCCGTGACCGGTTTTGGGGGGAAATCCCTGGATTTCCGTTGTTGGTGGGTGAGGAGGAAGATGCTGGCTCAGCCTCCTGTCCCCGCCGGTTCAACCCCAGCGGTGTTCCCGCCTCCAGCACTGGCGCTACCGGAGTGATGCAAAGGGAGAGGAATTTCTCAAGCAGGCAGAGCCACTTAAGCCTTTATAGGTCAAAAAACCAACACCTCAGACTCCTTGCAGGAATCATTTTCAGGCTTGTTTGGTGCTCGAGCTTGTTGGGAGAGCACCTGCTCCGAGCTTTAACTCTTGCTGGGCGTGGGAGACACCGTGGGGAGCTCAGTGGCAGTTTCCAGGTTGGAAGTGTAGATTTGGAAGTTTAGGTTAGGGAGTTTATAGTAGGAAGATATTCTTCCCTGGGAGGGTGGGGAGGCCCTGGCACAGGTTGCCCAGAGAAGCTGTGGCTGCCCCTGGATCCCTGGGAAGTGTCCAAGGCCTGGTTGCAGCAACCTGGGCTGGTGGAAGGTGTCCCTGCCCAGGGCAGGGGGTGGAACGGGATGAGCTTTAAGGCCCTTTCTGACCCAAACCATTCCAGGATTCTGTGATCTCTGTTGGCTGCTGGAAAAAAGTCCCGTGGGAGTCAAAACCTGCCCCTGTATTAAAGATGGAGGAACCAAACCTTTTAGACAAGTCGGTTGGAAGGAACATGTTTGGATCTTACTGACAATGGGCAATCCATGAGCAGCCCAGGACTGAGTGTGCAATTCAGAATTGTAATTTCTGTGGCTGTTTGAAGATGAACTCCCTTTCGCAGGATTGCTGTAGCCTGTGTTCAGCCTCTTCTTTTGATACTTTTGCTGCTCTTTCATCTGATTTTTGAGAAATAAATTCCAGTTTCCTTCTATCCATTGCCTCAGTCTGCACTTGATACCAGATAGGTAGATAGGAAAATAAGGAATGTGTTGGAAAGGAAAGGAAAGGAGAGAATCACTGGAGAGAGCTGAGGGAAGAATTAAGATTTTTGCAATTTTCCAATTACAACAGAAATCGCATGCAATTCTAATTGTAGAAGAAGAAAACACCCCTTTTTATTTGAGAAATAGTTCATCATTTCAGGTCTTGTTTAGGACAGTGTCTATACAAGGATGCACCATTAAAACTGAGCATTAACAGCTCTTCATTCAGGTGTATAACCCCAATCTTGTACAGAGGGGAAGGATGATGCCACGAGTGTGTGTGGTGTGGCTGGGACCGGTACAGTCTCTAGTTCCCTGGCTGGTATTTGGGAAACAGTGATAAAAGTTTGGGAAATAGTGGTAAACGTTTAGGAAAAGTCCCAGATAATGATATTTTAGAAGAGCTGGATAACCTCACGTAGAGATCACCAATTACCTCATGTCTACACACAGAAAATTGCCGTGGATATGTGGGACAGTGGCACAGTCTCATTGATAGGCAAAAGTACAAAACCAGTTTTCCCAACGTGCATTATTTTATTGTCTCACAATATTTTGTTCCACTTGTGCACAAACGCAGCAGTTGCATAATGAGGTGATTGTAGGAGAAAGTCAGCTTTCACTTACCCCCTGAGCTTATTGTTTTAACTTATGACTGATGGAAAGCACCTTGAAAAAAATAAAGGCAAACTTGAAAAAAACCCCATAGAACAAGCTCCCAAAAGTTCTGAACCCCAAACCCAAGGATTATTGTCTTTCCTCTCACCCCCAGAGAAATAAATTATTTAAAAAACATTCAAGGCAATCTGTTAGGGTGGAATGAGTGAAAATTGCAGGAGGAGGAGGAGGAGGAGGAGGAGCCTGAATCATCATTTTTTAGATGAAGTGTACAATTCAGAAGCCGAAAATCAATCACAGATCCAGTCAGAGAAGGAGTGTGGTGTGTGTTTGTAACAGCAGTGATAATTAACCCTTGGAATTGCTACAGTGGACCCAAAGGGATCAATCACCCTGGGCATGCAGAGCATTCCGAGTGTTGCAGTTGGGATTATGATCAGCTACTCCCCAGCTTACAGAGGGTTACGCTCCCAACCCAAAGCAAAGTAAATATATTAGTATATTCTTCTATACCACCAGCTCCTGGATCAACAGAAGGATGTTGAGTGCATAATGTTGACAGAGATCAAAGAAGTGGGAAAGTCGAACCAAATGATAATGGGGACTTAAATTACCTGTGAATAAAGTGGTCAGATAGCACAATACGAGGCAGTTCAAAGAGGCAATTTCTGCCCCTTGGAACAGCTCGTACCAGAGTACACAGACTTGACTTGGCGTTAAGTAATGTGCAAGAACTGCCTCAAAAGCAGCAGTAATGGAGCCACTTGGCTTGGCTGCAGCAAAATAAGGAATCGGTGCCCCAGCACCAAAGAGTGGGACTCTGACACAACCCTTCAAATGGCTCTGATGGAGCAAAAGAAAACCAAACCCCACGTTTTTAGGTGGGACACGGGAAAGGCTGAGGGAGTTGGGATTGTTCAGCTGGAAAAGAGAAGCTTTTTTGGGGTGACTTAATGACAGCCTTCCAGCACCTGAAGGGAGACAGCAAGGAAGATGGGGAGAGACTGTTTGCAAGGGTCTGGAGGGACAGGACAAGGGGCAGTGACTTCAAACTAAAAGGGAGTAAGTTTAGATTGGATATTAGGGAGAAATTCTTCCCTGTGAGGGTGGGGAGGCCCTGGCACAGGTTGCCCAGAGAAGCTGTGGCTGCCCCATCCCCTGGAAGTGTCCAAGGCCAGGTTGGACGGGCCTTGGAGCAACCTGGGCTAGGAGAAGGTGTCCCTGCCCATGGCAGGGGGTGGAATGAGTTGATCTTTAAGGTCCCTTCAACCCAAACCATTCTGGGATTGTATGAAAGTGAAAGCTGTCTTGGGGAACACACAGAGCAGTGACTCAGGAAGGCTGGACTCACCCAACACAGTGCAGTGGTGGTGTTAAAGGAACCAGTTGGCCCCAACAGATCTCTTACAGATTGGATGTAGAGTGTGAGGGTAGGGTTGGCACAGTATCCAGTCTAACCTGCAGTGCAGATTGGCTTGGTGTTGGTACAGGATTTAAGTGTAAGATGGAAGATGACCTGTTACAATTCAGAATGAGCTGCTGAACTCAGAGGCTGAACTTCCATCCCTCTCTAGAGCACATACAGAGGCTGAGCTGGAGCTTTCCATGGTGCGTTCTCTCCTTTCCTCATCCAGAAAATGTGTGGCAGGAAGCTGTTCCCTGTTTAAGGAGTTTAAAGGACTTTAAACCTCAATCTCCCAGCTTCCCAGCACACCATCTGGTGCTGGTTGTTGTTCCAGTACAGTTGTTTATGACATGTGGGCATAGATTGATCCTGAACTGAAGATTTTCAGTCCTAAAAGGGTGATGGATCCCGAGGTTCAATCAATTGCACAGGGCAGGCATGAACAGGAGACACAAACCCAGCTGGAGCAGAGCAGGGATACGTGGTCAGGAGGCTGAATCCACGGGGCTGGAGTGAGTGACAGTCAACAGAGGACGTCTGGCCATGCACCCTGTCCTGGAATACATCCAGGGAACAAGTGGACATTTCCCAAAGATAAGCTGGCACAGGGGTGAGATTACAGGAGAAGGGAAGCAGGCCTCAGTGGTGCCTTCAGGCTGCAGCCAGGCTGGATTTGTCATGGAATGGTTCTGACCCATTAGAGAAATGAACTTTAGTTCTGTGAAACCTGTATTTCCTACAGGTTATGGAAGCCTGTTCTGAACTGCATGTGGATTCCTTATTTTTCAGTGAAAACTTTCAGAATTGTCAGAGTAATACAAATGGCACAAAACCTGGTGTGATCGAAGGAAGTTCTACTGTATCAGACTTGGGACAAAAATTGATGTGCATTTTTATGTATTGTGTCTCTGTGTTTCTCCATGCAGAGAGCTCTCAAACATGCCTAAAAGCTTTCTGTGGACTTTCCCCAAAAGTCTTAGTCTGAAAGCAATCATTTTTTTGGCCTAAAATGAGAAAAGTAACAAATAAATGCAACAGGAACTGTGCAGTGTAGTTTGTCCTTCAGGCCTGTGATCTTGAGTATCACAAAAATCTGTGTTGCAGGGGTTGCCAGGAGTGAAATAGATGAAATTTAGGGTTATAAACAAAGCAGAGTTGCAAACTGAACCTCAGTACGGGGGAATATATCACACTCAAGCAATGCACATTCATATTTTACCAACCTTTTATGCTTCCTTCCATTTGAGGTCTTGAGCTGTAGCAGGGCAGGGTGTGGGTGGTCATGGTGGTCTCTTCTGTCTTTGAGTTCTGTGATTTATTATTTAATATCCATTTATTTTCCCCTTATTCCCCTGGCTCTGAGGAACAGGAAGCATTGCACAGCCTTTCATTTGCCCACAACACCCTGAGCCTGCATTAAGGAATCATAATCACATCTCATGCTTCGGAGCCTCGGGCTCGCTGCCAGCACGGCTCAGGCAGGAGTTGGCCAAGAGTTGTCTTGGGACCTTTTCATCTTGTTTTTAGGAGCATCAAGGCTTGGCCTTACCTCAGAACAAGGTGCTGAAACGTGTAGGTCAGCGTTCAAAGGTAGCAGAGGGAGAGAACATCGTGTTGGATGTGCTTAGGTTGGAGGGTTGCTCCCGTGCTGCCAGATTCCAGTGGAAGACACTCTTTCCCCCTGCAGCCACCCCGTTGAAATTATCTGAAATTTTGGGTGTGTATCCTCTTCCTCTGCATGTTGAGATCTGAATCATCTGCCCAGATCCACGGATGTGTTCTCACCTCGTCACTTCCCCATCCCTGAAGGGGCTGGTTAAGGGCATTAGTGGCCCTTTGATCTCTCTTTTGTTCTCCGTCTCAGTAATTTGGTCTGCAGTGATCAAATGGGTTAATCTCATGCTTATTACTGTGCTCAGCATCAGGGCAGTGGCAGAGATGTACTGGATTGTCAAATACAGCAGTTCTGGCTGGGGAGCTGAATTAATTCCTCTGGTCATAAACACTATGAAGCAAATTAAGAGTTTTGTTTTTTTTTTTACCAAGTGTGGTTATTACGTGTTACTTTTGAGTGTAAGCAAAGCAGTTTGGGGATTAAAATTGCTATTGTTTGGGTAAAAGGTGTGCGAATTCTAGTTCCAAGTTACAGGAAAGATTAGTTTTTGACTTCCTACTCCCAAAGCACCTCAGCAGCAGTTCTTCCATGGGGTCTGTGTTGGGCAGGGTGGATTTGCTCCAGGCTGTTGGAGCAGCACTGTGGAAGGGACACGTCCACCACAGAAACTTGGGGAGAATGACCCTGGGATTGAGTTGGATCCAGATGTAAAAAAAGAACAGCACACCAGTGCTGTTACAGATGTGAAGCAGTTTCTTACAAAGGCCAAAAAGCCCAACAACAGCAGAGCAGGCACAGGGAAGGCACTGCCTGAAAAGGGTATGGGGTGATCACCACGTGGCAGAGCAGAAGAGCCGAGTTGAGGAGGTCTAAGTATTGAGTGGAGAATGTTGGTTCTTTCATTCGTTGAATTTTCTGCAGGATCCTGCACTAGAATGTTGCTTTTAGGTTGTTTAACTGTAGGGAACACCTCGAAGAATATGAAAGTGAAATAACAGAGTGAATTGTGACAGTTCCTGTAGTTTACTGTGTGTCATTTTGGATCAGAGGTTAATGATTGACATGACCATCCAGTGTAGATTTACAGCTTCACAAACCCAGCCTTGACTGTGTTTTAAAGCAGTAAGAGAAATGGTTATATGTGCATCTGTTACTGCTCCAGTCCTGAGTCCTATTCCTTGCAAAATGATCTTAATAACTTTTTATTTTCCGAGACACTTTCATTCCAAAATAAGTGGAACCTCACAAAGATCCTGAAGAGATGAGAACTCCCCCTGTTCTGCTTGCCACGTTGTACCTCAGCTATTCCTTTGTTCCATCAAGGTCCTGGTGGAACAGAGGGCACAGGAGCATGGACTGTGCTCCTCTGCAGCCACGCCGTGGGTGCACGTGGTCCCTGAGTGCCAGCACTGGAGACTCCTCTCCAAACCTTTCCCTGGGGCCACAGAAATGTCTCTGTCCTCCCCATTACCCTCTAGTTCACCTGATCTCATTCCCGTAAGCAAAAGATGCCCCAGGTCATACAGTTCCACTCAGCTATTTTTTTTTGCCTCCTCATCTGCTCTCCCAAGTGTCTCTCTTTCCCAATTTTCATCTTTCTTTTTGCTTAGAACGATGTTTATTCTGGTTGTTTTTCTGTAAGTGCTCTTGTGGGTCCCCAGCAGTTCACAAAATGCTTTAGGCCATTGCCTGGCATCGTTTGCCTCCAGCCCTTGGCTCTCCTCCATCCTTCTCTGTGATCATCTGGTCTTTCCATTGCCTCCTCCAGAGGACCTCTGAGCCCTGTTTTGTCCCTCCAGAGCTGCTGTTTGTAAACTCTGGACAAAGCACACACGCCCAGGAGAGGATCACATCTGATTTGAGTGGTGGACAAACCCCATGGGCTTGTACAACACACAAAAAGATCATCAAATAATCTGTGTTTCTTGCTTCAGGGCAACAAGAAAGGAGAAACCATGATGGCCTTGGCCTTTTCCAACCTCTCCTTCAAAATCCTGCTTTTGAGAAGCCACTTTGTGACAGTGGCAGTCATGTACTTTTTTCCTGTAGAGATGTCGAGGGAGAAGCCAAAAATCATCCCCAGTTGGGTTTTAATTCAGACAGGGGGGAGATGAACTCAAATAAGGTTGTTAAAAAGAAGCTGAGAGGGCAACTAAGAGTTATATCCTTGGCATCAGCGTATTTAAGGACAGTACAGTAGGAAATGTAGCTCTCAAGAAACACTCGAAAAATGATAAAAGGCTATCAGGATACCTAAACATAAGGGTAAGAAAGTATCCTGAAGAAAACCAGAAATTTGGTAAAATGAGAAAAAAACCCAGAAGCTAAAAATATGTGAAGACACAGTGAAAAGAGGAGAAGAGAAAGAGTTTGAAAATGTTAAAAAAAATAATGCCAGATTCTCTTCAGTCACATCAGCAGCAGAACGTTCGTCTGACAATGTGTAGGATCTATAAAAAAATTCAAGTCTGAAAAATGCACTTAGGGCAGCTAAACTCCCAGCAGAAAAATGAATGCAATTCTCTTTGTTCTTTCATCTGTCTCGGGCTGAAATGTCTGGAGATGAGATGGTGCTGGAGATAGACACAATTACCACTATCAGCCGCCGGGATCAGATGGTGTTCACCCAGGAGCTGTGGAGGATGAAATCGCTGAACTATTAACTTGTCTGTGAACTCTTGTTTAAAATCCCTGGACGGTGGCTGATGTGATTCCAGCTTTTCTCTGGACCCCAGGTCATCCACTGAAGCCCAGAGCAGTGTGTTGCAAGAGCTGTGTGGGGTGAGTTGATGGGAGTTGTAACGCGGAGCGTAACGAGTGGATGTGGAGTCAGCGCGTGCACCAGTTGGGCAGGTCCAGCTGAATCTCCCAAATGCAAAGGCTTTCAGGGAAAACTGAGGCATGGATTAAGAGGGAGGCTCCTGGATAAGTAATTATTGGAAGATAAGAAGCAGGTGGTAGGGATACCTGGCAGATTTTCCCTGTGGAAGAAGCAGATGCTGCAGCTCTGCGGGTGTGTGAGCTGGTGCTGTCCTGCGGGTTGAGGAGCACATGGGAACAGAGCTCTTGGCAATGTTCTAGAGCTTTCCAATACATGAACTGATTAGAAGTAATGAAGACAAGGATCAGCCACTGCAGAAGGACCTCATGAGACTGAATACTTAAGGAGAACATGGAGAATGAGTCATTTCTTCACGTTCAGGTGATGGGCTCTGATTTGGCCACTGCCACAGCTGTGTCTTGTGGTTACAGCAGATTGGTCCTTGCAAGTGTCTGCTTGGAACATGGTGGTTGTCATGAACACAAAGAGAGCATTAGGAGTGGAAAAAATGAGAGAATAAACCAGAGAATGTCTTTTATCTCCTGTGGAAATCCAGGATACATCCACGTGCTGCATAAGCTGTGAAGTTCCATTTTCCTGTAAAAAAGCTGCAGCTCTGTTGGAAGAGGTTTGGAGAAGAATATGAGGATTAAAAAAAAGCGTAAGATGTTTAATCCATGGAACAGCTAACTGGACTAATACTCTTCTGACTGGAAAAGAGGCAGCCAAAGGGTGATATGAAGAAGATCCACAGAGTCATGAATAGGGATTGGCTGTTAAGTCTCTCTCAATGTGAAAATGATGAGGCATCACACGGAGCTCCTGAGAGCTTCTTCAGTCACTGTACAATTACCATGTACAGTCCCTCGCTGCAGGAACTGCTCTGGATGCTGGAAGTTTACAGAGGTTCAGGAACTAATGAATGGGAGAAGGCTCCATCAATGGCTGTGAAATCACCGCTCCCAGTTTTGCCTCAGGGAGTCCATAAAATGTTGGAGGCTTGGAGAGTGCCCTGAGGAGAAGCCCTACAAGCTTGTCCTATCTGTACTTCTCCTTCAGAAATCTGTTGTTGGCAACTGTCACAGCAAAGATCAAGGGCTAGATGGACTTTTGGTCTGAATCCACAGCGCTGTTCTTGCATCCTCCTCTCCTGCAGAAAGACCTTCCAGCCTTAAGCCCCACCACCTTCAGCAGCAGCCCTTCCAGCCCACTCCTGCTTGGGCAAGTCTCTGTGGAAAAACTGCAGTAAGTACAACCTTCAGCATCCCTCAGGGACTCTGAGCTCAGCTGTTTGTTCACTAGGAAGGCACTGCACGATTCCTTGGGTTCCATTGTTGCAAATCTCCTCAAAATGCAGCTTTCAGCTGGTGCTGTTAAACCAGTGCTTGATGCCCTCGGCACTTTGGCCTTCATATCACAGAATTCTGGAATGGTTTGGGCTGGAGGAGACCTCACAGACCATCTCATTCCAGCCCCTGTCATGGGCAGGGGCACCTTCCACTAGACCAGGTTGCTCCAAGTCCTGTCCAACCTTATTGGATGTACCATTTTTATCCCTTTTCCCCTCAACTGTGCTCCCCTGGTGGGATAACAGCCATTGTAATTCCAGCATTTGTGCTTTTGTTCGGTTCTTGATGCAACAATACTCACCTGATGAAATGTCAACCCTAATGTTGCTGTAGGGTCTTTACCACAACTTTCCCATTTCTCAGGATCCTGTTTAAAAAAACACAAACACCCTCTTAATTTTTTAGGGTTTTTTTTTTTTTGTTTGTTTGTTTGGGTTTTTTTGGGTTTTTTTTAAGTATTCTGCACTGAATGGACAACCATTATCCTTCTTAATTATGCTGCCCCACTTTGGATATTCCAGTTTTGGCAAAGTTCAGAGTTTGTGCAGCCAACTTTTAGCAGAGTGGCCGAGTAACATTTATTATACTTAAATATTACATATTTTATAAGATTTTTTGTGCTTGATGCATCTCTCCATCTGTGGTTTAGTGTTCAGTTGAGTCTGATTCTCCTGATATTGGAGACTCTAAATAACCTTCAGGAATAGCAGGAATTGTCCTGCAGGCAACACTGGATGTGTCTCTTGTGATTCCTGGCTTGGCACATCCAGTGTGCCTTTGGAATTCCAGTCCTGCTGAAGGGGTAAGTGTGTTTAGGAAGGCTTTCTTCCAGGGTGCAGACTAGCAGGAAGAGCTCACATGCTGCTTATGTTCTTTAGGAATCCCATCTTTGTCACTGGCAGAAAGACCCCAATACTGGGTGCATTCATCAGGAATATCATTCCCCTCCACATCCTGGAACCTGTGACAAAACTATTCCCACTTCTGTCTGACTAAAAACCTCGGAGGGCACCTTGCAGCACTCTGCCCTGGGCACCAGATCTCAGGATATAACCAAGGGATCTTCCTCCTTCCACCCCTGTCTGCCATTTCTGTCCTCCCTCATCATTTTTGGGCGGGTAACAAATTTTCTCCCAGGTAACAAGTGGCAGGAAAAGAGAAAATGGTCTCAAGCTGCACTAGGGGAGGTTCAGGTGGGACATCAGGGCATGCTCTCAGGAATCAGGTTGTCTTTGTGAGAACTGTATCTGGGTAACACTCAGATATTCCTGTGTTTGAAATAAGAGCCTCTCTGCATATTAGAGATTGTGGGTTTTTTAAAGGTCTGTTGACATATCCCTCTCTCCTTGGGTGACCTGCAAACATCAGGGGTTTGGTCACCAAGACCAGTTGATGTAGAACCATAGAGTCGATTAAGTTGGGAAAGATCTTTAGGATAGTTGAGTCAAACCATAAACCAACATTTGTCTCGAAACAGAAAGGACCATGGGAGGAAAAAAAACCCGAACCATAATCCTACAGCCTTCAGCTGAATTACTCAACACTGGTAATTTAATGAAGCCCCTAAATGTGCCCTTAGTGGCTGTATGTACTCTCTGTTTTTCAGAAAAGTCTCTTTTATTTAGAGATCTCAATAAATAAATCAGTTAACTAGTTCTGGGATGTAAAACCTTTCCCCGATCTGGGAGATGTTTCAAACCATTGCCAACCACATCGTTCTAGGCTGTATATTGGGGGCAGTTTCTTCACAGAAAGAGTGATCAGACACTGGCACAGCTGCCCAGGGCAGGGGTGGAGTCCCCAGCCCTGGAGAGCTTTAACAGCCACGTGGATGTGGCACTTGGGGACACGGGTCAGTGGTGGCCTTGGCAGCGCTGGGGGACAGTTGAACTTGATGATTTCAGGGGGCTTTTCCAACCTAAACACTTCCATAATTCGCATTTTGAGGTCTTCTTGTTCAGGTAATGTCAAACCAGATATTTTGAGGCCTTGTCCTTCCTGTCTCAAGCCATGGAATGCAGTGAGCCTGGTGGGAGCCCAGCACTGGGAATGCTGACTGTTCCAGGGGCAGAAAACTGTTGTAGCTGACAGGCCACAGGTGAGAAATGTGGGATAAGGCCCAAAGGGGCAGCTTGCAGAAATAAGGGGCTCTCCAAAATCGACTTCCTCAGGTGCCAACAAGTCCTGGCTCCGTTGCCTACAGGCCATCCTGTTCCTTGGATTCCCTGTAAACACTTTCTGGATTTTGCAGCCTGAGGCATTAATTGATACTTGTCTAATCCTTCTTCCCTGAAAGCTGACTGCAAGATAAGGCAGGATGGTGATCCTGCAGGCTTTGGTCTGGCTGGGACAGGCTGAGCAAACACTGAAGTCAGATGGACCAGAGGAGCTGGCCCATCCTCTCAACCTGACTTGCAAAGGAGGCGAATCATTTGCTCCAGTCCCTCCTCTGAGCTCTTCCCACCAGGGTTTGGTGCTCAACAGTGGTTGTTATTAGATGAAGTCTCTCTCATCTTGGACCTCTCATCCCTGTGTTTCAGTGATTCTGGATGGTCCCCTGGACCCCGTGAGCAGTGATGTACAGATTGCACCAACACGGATACCTGGGCAACTCATAATATGTCTATCTGGGGGATATCCTATTTTCTTTGATCCTGTGGTCCTAAAATTCTGTAGGGAGCTTTGGTAAAAGAGTGTTGGCTTCTGTCCTTCTTAAGCAGGATCTCTCCACCCAGACATCCCAGTAACATGAGCCCGTGGCAGCTTGTGTGTTATCCTGGCCATGCCCCTGGATGTGACTTTCCTGGCAACACGAGGTTCTGCCAGAGGGGGAGGAGGACCCACTGCTGCATTTCTAACATCCAGTGTCTTTGGTTGCCCTTCCCAGATAAGATGCATTCCCGAGGTCAGATCTGGGTTTCACTGGAGCCAGAAATCAGCTCTCCTTTCCCCCCCCAGCAAACCCCTGACCTGCAGGACAGAGTGCTTTGTCTCCGCAGACAGTGATGTCGAGCGGAACATCTCCTCATCTGCAGAGAACCAGACCTGTCAGGTGGCCTCTGTTCATTTGTCTCATGAGCTGGGAGATAAAGAGGTGCAGGGATGGTGGTAATTGCATAACATATTGGATCAGATGTTGTGATAGTGCCTGCGTGTTGCGCCTCGGGCCATTGGGGAATTCCACCAAAGGTCAGGTTGTTCAGTGGCCTCTCCAGAGGATTCTCCATTCCTGGTATCTGCATGGCGTGTGGGTTTGCATTAAACTCTATTCCATTGCTGATGCTTCCAGGAATGATGCCAAATTAGGTGGATTGTGGCTTGCAGACAACTCTGAAATGCTTGAGACGCCCCTCCCCGCTTCTTGTGGGGAGAGACGGAGAGGGAATTACTGCTTGGAGCTCCTCACCTCCTGAATATGGATATGCACTGTCATTTGAAGGAGAAAAGAAGATAAGTGGTAGCAACTTGGCTGTGTGGAGATGCAGAGCACAAATCCACATGAACTACTGTCCTGCTTCCACTGAAGTCTGGTGGTTGGGATGAGTTGCAGGCTCACAGCGAGGAGTCTGTCCCTGCTTCCCATTCTGAGGACATCCATGTGGATAACATGCATCCCAGAGAACTCTGCTTAATGGTGGTTTTCCCTCTTCCACTGCAGTAACCTGACCTCGTGCCATGACTTACGAAGTGAGGGGAAAAAAGGGTGGTATTTTTGGGTGGACGTGGTGCTTTGAGTAAACAAGATGAATGTGGGTATTGAGAGGCCGATGTTTCCATGAAGGCAAACTTCCTGATGTTTATTTAATTCTGTTGACTGTGCTAAGAACCTTGAGAGACTTTTAATACCTTATAAACTCTGGCTAAGCATCTGTGTGAACATGAGTTTAAGTAGGTGGGCTGGAGAACTGTGGGTGTTCTGTGAGTATTCCTGGCCTTCCCTAAAGTTTGTGTTGAAAAGTCCTGTGGAGCTCAGGTGAAAGTGGCTGAATTTTAAGACTTTTCAGGGCTTTTTTTTTTTTTTTTTTTGCTGTGTCTATGTTAGCACAGACTTGAAGGATGATTTTACGTTGAATTGTACCTTTTCTGTGTCCTGGTGGAGGGATCACGTTGCCTGGAGAGGTCAGTGACAATTTGGCTGCCTCTTGGCAAACCGGTCCATGGTTTGGGTGTATGTCAAGGATTTCCTTTAATCCACTATGGCAGTTCCTGTGATCTTCGATCTCCTCAGCCTGGATTATACTCAGAGGATCACATCTGACCCTTTGACCATGATATCAGTCTGGCAGGGTATGTTAATTTGTTATTTCATCACGATATTGTCCTTTCATTGACCTTTGGTTGTTTTCTCGGTCGGTGCTTTCAAAGGTGCAAGTCCCTCATCCTTTGAGTGTTTTCTGAGCTCTCTGTTCTTGGATTATATTGGTGTCTGTGACTGTATCTGGTCACATTAAAATGTCTGTTTCCCACGTGGATGAGGCGTCAGAGCTGGTGGCAGGTCTTGTTTATGATGGTGCAGGACTTGGTGTTCGTTATCTATGGCAGCGATGCTGGAAAGAAGCAATCCAAGTATCTCCATTTGATTGACTTTCCCAGTTAAATAGGTAGATATTAAATGATTCAGCTTAATTGATTAGAGCAGGGTGAGGAGAACAGAACAACCTGTGAGCATCTTAAGGGCCTTTCTGATTTGTCCTTCCCCTGTGGATATTTTAGTGCACAGAGTCTTGTCCATGTAAATGTGTGAAGTCTGGCTGTTACACCTACCCAAACTACTCACTAAGAAAACCTCTCCCAAACTCCCTTTTCTCTCTCCAGTTGAGAAATGAAACATATTTGGGTAAAGAACAAACTGAAACACCCATTTTATCAGATGTTTTTGTAGAAGTTACTCTTTTCTTACTCAAAGCCCGGCTGAGTGATGTGTTCACCCAGTGAGCACTGGTGGAGGGGGAGAACTCTGAGTTTCAAAGGAATTTCTCCTTCATCTTGAAATTTGGATATTCAGGTGTGTTTTGCCAGTGTTAAGAGTAACTTCAGGGGTTGAACTGTCTTTCAGATACGCTTACAGTGGAAATATATCTGCCATTCCCACTCAGGCTGCACCTGTAAGCTGATCTCTTTGGGGTTTCTCTTAATTTCACTGCTTTGTTTTGCTTTGTTTTCCACCATGTTTTAACAAGATAACAATCTCTCCGTATTTTCCCTTCATTTCAGTAATTGCCTTCTCTAGTGACCGATTTCCTGGGCTCTTTTGGTCAGGTATCAAGATCTCAGCGTGCAGCCCACACACCCCACTGCATAGAGCTCTCACTTATTATCATCTCAGGTAATTCGTTAAAAGCTCCCCAGAGCATCAAATAGGGGAAAAAAAAAAAAAAAAAAGGCATTAATTTCTCTCAACTCACTCCCCAAAGACACAACCTGTGTGAACAGAGCTGCTTACCAGATGCCTGGAAATTTGACATCATCAGCCACTGAGGTGGGAATTGAGTTTCTTTCAGGTTTTCAAAGTTCTTTCACTGAAATAATTTAGCCCCTGAAAATTCAATCCAGGTGTTGCCAACCCAGTGTGTGTGCCACTGTTCTGATGTGCTGCAGAGCAATATGGAAGAAGAAATGGGTGTGAGAGTGTGTGAGATTCGAACCGTAAAGGAATTTATGACAAAAAGGCAGTAATTGAAGTTCTACATCAAATAAACAAGGAAACAGCTCTGTCTCTTGAAGCCAGATGTGAGACACTCCAAGGGAGCTGGGCAAGTGTTCAGCTCCACTCTGCATCCTCAGGGCTCAGTGTCACGATCCTGCCTGATAAAAAAATCCCTGGATAGCACCGTGCAGTGTCTCCTGGAAATGAGGAGATGGCTGCCTTGCAGTAACGTAGGAATGCAATGTACTTTTACCTGTTATTGCCTGGAAGTTCAGGATCAAATGAGAAACCAAGGTTGTAAATTTGGATAACCTGACCAAAAGTCAAGTTGATAATGCTTTTTCTCCATCTTCTTACTGCCTGGTAATGCTGTTTCGGTCTTAGTGGCACAGTGTGCAATGTTTATATTGGTGTGATCCTGCCTGGAGCCAAGAAATACAGATTATTATGTTCATCTTCACTCCTCTGAGGTGTCCAGGAACCTCCCAAATGTTCTGGAACGGGAGGTGAACCAAGGCTGAGTGTGAGGGCAGCAGGAGTGTGACTGCACTGCCTCTCTTCTGGAGCCTCCCACAGAGATACCCACGATAAACTTGGCCTTGCTAAACTGCCTGCTTGGTTTAATTATTTGACATCAAAGCCCAGAGCCAGGTTTAAAGGAAGTATGAAAGCCTGAGTCAAGAGTTTAATTCTGTGTAGGTTCTGCCTTTCTTCTTTCCTTTTTGGTTGTTGTTTGTTTGTTTGTTTGTTTGTTTGTTTTTTGTGGTTTTTTGGGTATTTTTAGCAATAATAAACCATTAATAACCAGTTGGGATTATTCAGGCTGGAGAAGAGAAGCTTTGGGGTGACCTGATTGTGGCCTTCCAGGACCTGAAGCAGCCACAAGGAAGGAGGAGAGAGAATATTTACAAGGAGTGGAATGACAGGACAAGGGGGAATGGCTTCAGATTGCCAGAGGGAAGGGATAGATGGGATATTGGAAAGGAATTCCTGGCTGGGAGGGTGAGGCCCCCAGGCCTTGTGAGACCCTTTCCCAAATCTGTCCAACTCATTAAAACTGCAGAAAATGCTCAATTTTATCTGCTGTGATCATTTTCCTGATGTTTTCATAAGCTAAGTGAGCTTATGGAGAAGTCAAGGATGGGGCAAGCATTGGGAATGCGTGGCTAGGAGCAGGGAAGGAGGTGGGAGCTGTTGGCATCCCCAGTAAACCATCCACCGAGCAGCCTGAGGTCCTGCTTGCAAGCCTTCCCTATCAGTCTGAGATGGGATAATTTGCATTTGGAGATTTGGATAATTCCAAAAAAATATTGTTTCATCTGCAAATTTTGTCACCTCATTAATTTCCCCCTTTTCCAAGTGATTTATGGCCGTGCTGAAACGCTCTGCATGGGAACTTCCTGCCTCCCTCCGTAGCGGCCCAGGAGGCAAACAATTCATTTAGCTTTTTTTTTTTTTCTTTTTTACAAATATTTTTTGAGTGCATCTTTCATTCCCTGAGTTATTTGTTGGCCACAGAGACTCACTAATAGGCTCCCTGCTTCTGATGTGTTGAAAAAGGCTTTATTGTTTGTATGGGAGCCCCTGGCATGTTTTTCTCTTTTGACCAGTCTCCTTAACTTGTCAGAATTGCAGCCCTTGCTGCTCTCAGTCTTTGGATTCGAGCTCCACTTTTCAAAGGTTGCCTTTTCCTTGGGGTATTCTCCTTTCCTTTATTGTTCACTGCTGGGCTTTGGGGTCCAGCTCAAGTTGTGGGCTCCATGGTGTGGGTTTGCTCCGAGCCTCTGGCGGGAGATCTCTCGACAATTTTTGGATCCCCCAGGAACGTTTTACCTTCTCATTTGCTTTCTATAATGTGTTTTCCTTATTCTTACATTTTAATGTAAGTAATGAGAGTGTAATTTATTTATTTATTTATTTATTTATTTAATCCTTTCCTAGAAATAGGGGAATTTGAATGTATAATGGGCACTATTAAAGAAATAAACTGTCTTCAGCCAACCCCCCTGTGCCCCATTCAGGATTGCATCTGCCTTGGGAGGTTTCTCCCAGTTGTTCCTTAAAGAAGTCGATGAAGTTACCGAAATCTGTGTTTTGGTCAGACCTCAGTAGAACATTTGCCTGTATGGCCATGACTGAAGACACCCATTAATTATGGGCTGCCCAGGGAGGTTTGGAATCCCCATCCCTGGAGGTGTCCAAGGAAGGAGTGGAGGTGGATCTCAATGCTCTGGGCTGGGGGACAGGGTGGGCATCAGGCACAGGGTGGACTTGATGACCTTGGAGGTCTTTTCCAGCCTCAGCAATTCCATGATTCTGTGATTAATGATGTGCTTTTCTACTTCTGCAACCTTCCTCACCTCCCTTTGCCTCTGCTGGTCTCTGGCATCACCATGGATCAGTGGTTGGCTGGGAGCTTTAATGCTTTTTTCCATACCTGCATGGAATTCCAACCCATAGGTCTTTGGAACTCCTTCATGCAATTAAATTCATATTAGTCCAGTCCACTTCATTATTCCTGTATCTCTGGTGCTACAACATCCTCTGGATTAACTTCCTTACCTTGAATTTCCCAGGTGCTTATGAAATGAATATTGTAATTTGAAAGCAGGGATTTTGGTTTACCCATCTTAACTTCAGGTTTGGATTTTGTGGTGGCGATAGAGGTAAATATTTATATTTTGATATATACACAGATGTATATCTGTGTGGATATATATATATGTATGTGTACCTACACAGATGGGTACACATATATATGTTTATTCATAGAACCATGGAATCATGGAATGGTTTGGGATGAAGAGACCCTAAAAGACCATTTTGTTTCCACCCCCTTCCATTAGACCAGGTTGCTCCAAACCCCATCTAACCTGGCCTTGAACACTTCCAGGGATTATTGACACACAGAGCATTCTTTCATGCTGGATATCAGTGCAATACCCAGGATTTTAGGTGCAGGAATTCAGAGACCAATTTGATAACCCAGATTCCAGCTAGGGCTGCATAAAACTCGACACCCCAGAATGACTTCTGGGATCTGAAGGAGCAGTGTGGGGGGTCACTCCGGGCACTCCCGTTGCCTTTGGGAAGAGCAGCGGGTTGGGAAAGGCTCCCTGGAGTCACTGGCCCAGAGCTTGAACCGGGGACAGGCAGAGGCCCTGCTGGAACATCTGCAGGGCCTGATCTGTGCAGATGTTAACAACAGTGTTAGGCAGCAACATGTTTCCTCTTGTTGTGCCGGGGTTGGATTCCATGTGCTCACAGCCTGCCACGAACCTCCCGCTCCCCTGCCAGCCCTCCACACCAGCACAGCTTTCCCCAGCCTCAGGCACCACAAGCTCTGACTCATTTGCTTAATATTCCTCTAATGAAACTGCCCAGAGCTCTGGACCTATTCTCCTCCAAAAACAATCTTTCCTCCTCCCTGTTTTTTCCACACCCTTCACTTTCTTCTCTGCTCCTGTCACATTCCTGATGGGGCTTAACAGAGCTCCCTGGAGCGTTCCCTGCCAGGCCCCCCTCATGTCCTGCCAGCACAGTGGGGTGTGAGGTGGCACAGGAGGTATCAGGTGACCTTTATAGTGAAGCCAAGAGGGAGAGAAACAGCCAGGAGAGATCCTTCAGCCACGGTGTGATGGGGAGGGGGGAAATGGCCATCCCACTCTCCCCACCTTGGCTCTGGAGCAGGGCCATTGGGATCTGGAACCTGCACTAGTTTTCACCCAAGGGGAGCTGGCGCCAAAGGATGGGAATGGCAGAAAAGGCTGGGAAGGGGAAAATTCCCCCCAGAGCTGGCTGGGTGGTCTGGAGGGCACTGGGATGAGCAGACCCCAAACCCAGGGGCTGCCACCAGAAATAACCAGGGAGCAGCTGTGGGAACTCTTCAAGGATGACAAGAGGGAGCACTCCTGGAGTCCTGATCTCTTGATTTCAGGACCTGAAATCCTGGGTAGCAGCCCCAGGCTGCTCCAGGGAAGCTCTCCAAGATGATTTTTCTCTTTTCATGGAGTCTGCATCTTCCAAGATGTACCTGAGACTCCTCCCAGGCTTCTCCTGGAGTCTTTTCACATCTCCTCTAGGCAGGTGGTATCTCAGGTACCATCTCCCAGAGCCTTTTCATCTCTAATTTAGGCACTGAATATCCTGGGTCACAGTCCCAGCCTCCTCCAAGGAAGTTACCTGAAATGATTTTTCTCTTTCCATGGAAACTGCATCTTCCAGGATGTAAACGAGGCTCTTCCCAGGCATCTCCTGGACTCTTTGCACATCTCCTCTAGAGAGCTGAGATCCCAGGTAGCAGCCCCAGACTAGTCCAAGGCACATACCTGAGGGGATCTTTCTCATTTGAAGGAAAATGTATGTTCTGGGATCCACCTGAGCCCCTTCTCAAGCATTTCCTGCAGTCTTGATCTCTGATTTTGAGGACTGAGACCCCAGGTAGCAGCCTCAGGCTGCTCCAGGGAAGCTTCCCAAGATGTTTTTGCTGTTTTGGTAGTAGCTTTATATTCTGGGATCCACTTGAGATTCCTCAGGTACCTGCGGGGAGGGGGCAGAGGATGGACCAGGCTCTGCTCGGGGGGGCCCAGCAATGGCACAAGAGGAACGGGCAGGAACTGATGCCCAGGAAGCTCCAGCTGGACAGGAGGAAGAACTTCTTCCCTGGGCAGGGCCCCAGCTCTGAACAGGCTGCCCAGGGAGGGGCTGGAGTCTCCTCCCTGGGGATATTCCAGAGCCCTCTGGACACAATCCTGTGCCCTGTGCTCTGGGTTGGCCCTGTTGGACCAGTGACCCACTGGGGTGCCTTCCAACATGATCCATCCTGGGATTCCATGGGGTAAAGGGAATTGCAGACATTCAGCACGCACTCAGTGGCAATGCTGAGGTCCAGAAATGGGAGTGTCACCTCCTTCTCCCTGCCCCACATCCACGGTCTTTGCTTTCTCCTTGCTCCAGTGCTGGCTCTGAACGTTGGGAGCAGCAGGACAGCTGGGATGCAGATCTGAGACTGGATATTTTACATAAATATTATTAATAGTAGCACTGCATGAAAGCCTGTGAAACCCAATAGCAGAGCTGTGTGGTGGGAGTAGAGGGAGAAAGGAAACACATTTAGGGGTCACCAGCACAGCCATGGGTTTCCCTGTAGGTGGGACACAAATGTTGTTGGGATGGGTTAGGGTTAGGTTGGACTGCTCGGGATGGCACAGCTGCATCCAGAGATGCTGGTGGGCCAGTGGTGTTACATCCCAGGATACAGGGGGATTTCAAACCCTTTCTTAGAGATTTCTGCATTGTTAGTTGGGGGTTTTTTCTTGGCCTGTATTTATTATATTACCGAAGCGCGAAGGACATTGAAGGACTTTGGGAAGAAGGTGGGGCTGATCCAGAGCAGGGCTGGCTGCCCAAGGAAGGATGCTTCTTCAGAGGGCTGGAAGACACAAAACCTGTGCACTTGGCTCCTCAAGCTCAGTGCTGATTGCTAATTACTTGCTCCTGAGGAGCACAGTCCTGCCCAGTTTGCAAAAGTAGTGCTTTATGATCCCTGGGATTTCTTTTTACGAGCGTTGCCTTGGCATCTGCAGCCTGGCTGCAGCCAGGGCTTGCTGCAAGCAGCAGAGGATTTGGAAAATATCAAATAATAAGTGGGTGGATGTCCCTGCCCAGGTTTGTGGTGAGTGGATGGAGGATTTCTGCCTCCTGAGCAGCTCTGGGGGGATGCACAGGGAGGTTTTGAGCAGCCGGAGGGAAGGATGTGTTTTTGGGTGGATGATGGGGCTGGGGAAGGGCACAGGGGACAGAGGGGGAGGCAGGGTGGGCCCTGTGGGGCAGGTGGGTTGGGAGATGATGAGCATGAGGTTTGGCTCTGTGGAAGGAGATCAGTGGGGTGAGGAGAGCAAGGTCTGTCCAGGGGTGGGGCAACCCCAGATTTACAGACAGAGTGGGGAAGGAGAGGCTGGAAAGCAGAGCTGGGAAAGGGCCCTGGGGGTCCTGGTGGGTGCCAGTTGTCCCTGAGTCAGCAGTGCCCTGGCAGCCTGGAGGGACATCCCTGTGCTGGGGGCAGCAGGGAGGGGATTGTCCCGCTCTGCTCTGCCCTGGGGCGGCCTCACCTCAACACTGGGGCAGTTTGGGGGGACACAATGGAAGGAGAGATTGAGCCATTGGAGAGTGTCCAAAGGAGGCCACGAGGATGGGGAAGGGCCTGGATTTGAAGGCGTGTGAGGACACTGAGGGCACTTGGTGTGTTCAGCTGGAGCAGAGGAGACTGAGGGGAGACCTCCCTGCAGTTCCAACTGCCTGGGCAGGGGCAGAGGAGGGGCAGGACTGAGCTCTGCTCTGGGGGGAGCAGGGACAGCCCCCAGGGAATGGCTGGAG
>NW_020955685.1:353610-356744 GCF_003031625.1 Empidonax traillii
TCTCAGCCAAAGGTTCTTCCCCCAGAGGGTGGTTGGCACTGAACAGGCTCCCCAGGGCAGTGGGCACAGCCCCAAGGCTGCCAGAGCTGCAGGAGGGTTTGGATGATCCTCTGGGGCACAGGGGGGGACTCTTGGGGCTGGGGCTGTGCAGGGCTGAGGGTTGGGCTCCAGGATCCTTGGGGGTCCCTCCCAGCTCAGCACATTCCATAATTCTGGCATTCTGGGATTCTGTGACTCCTGGGTGCAAACAGGAGGAGTGAAGCCATTTTAGGTGCACGGTGCAGGAGCTGGAGGCTGGTCCTGAACCTTCCCCTGTGCTGGCAGGGCAGGGGCTGGTGTGTGTTGTTGGAGCTGCACACACAGAGCTCTCCTGGGCCTGCAGCCTGTACAGACAGGCCTGGGCTCCTCAAAGACAGGGATCGGATTCTTGCCCTCCGGGGGTTTCCAGCCAGCTCGAACTTCAGAGGAGCCCTTTCTTTCTCCTGCTGTTCACGCCCTGCAAAGAATTTTCTATCAACAAAAGAAATTGTTTTATAATCAACTCGATGTTCATCCCCAGTCCTGGGGTATGAAAGGGGTTTTGAAGGACCAGGGAAATGGAGCCTGGAGGTTATGGGAGTAGGGGACAGCAGCCAGGGGAGCAGACCTGCTGGGATGGGACAGATGAATTTTGGGGGTACTCCAGAGTCAATGAATGCCTTGGTGCAGATCTAGGTTGGACAAAATTCCAGCAAAGGAATAAACCCTGGGAAGAAAGGGTTGGGGGATGCCCAGTTCATGCCTGTACTGAGAATCCTGTTACTTCTGCAGCTTCTGTGACTGGATTTAAAGTCCCTCTTGGGTGCTCCATCAGAAGAATATCCTTGAAATGTTGGCTGCAGCTTGGGCTGTACCTCAGAGCCAGTAGTGTTGAACTCAGGAGGATTTTGCTTTCACACTGTTGGTCATTCCAGGTAAAAACCAGTCCAGTTAAACCCTAATTGGTGGGTACCCCTGTTGTGAGTCTTCTCTGCAGAGGTGTGGGATGTCATGGGAGCCTGGGGAAGTCTCATCAGCACCAAGTTCAAGAGCTGTGGAACAACCTGGGGAAGGAAGGAAGGAAGGGGGGAAAGAATCTTTCTCCCTGAAGAAGACACGGACTGTGGGGTTTGCAGTGCAGAGTTTGCAGAACTGCAGCACACAAGTGGGGGTGACAACAGATTTCTGTTTGTCCCTGCCAGTGGAGGTACTGGAGAGGGCCCCTGGCACGCAGCTGGCCTTGCAACTGGGAAGGACAGATGTCATTCCTGTCCTCAGGAGTGTGGAACGCATGTGGTCGGTGGGCAGGCTCCAAAACACAGCTGCCACCAGCATCTCCTGGAGCAGTTGCCCATCTGCCGTCATTTACAAATGGTTTATGGTGGGAGATTGACAACTTCCCGTTTTCATCACAGAAGGTTCCTTGCAGTCTCCTCTGGAGTGGTGGGAACATCAAATATTTCCAAATCCCTGTTTCCACTATTTCTGTGCTGATCAAGGTCTCGTTGGGAGCTCAGGTCTCGCAGTCCTGCCACGAAGCCAGGAACTTCTCTGTTCTTCCAGGCTGTGATGATGTGTTACGTTTTCAGCCTCTGAACCCAAAACTTTCTCAAAGCTCAGGAAGAGCTGGAGCTCAGAGAGCTGCAGCTTCAGGTTGCTGAGGAACATCATCAGAGGAAGGGCCTCCAGGTGGAGGCACGGCCTCCACTCTCAGGACACATGGAACTGGGGCATTGGCAACCTCAGGCTCGGCAGGAGAACTGTTTTGAGTTCTCTGACCGTGCTTGAGGCTTTGGGAAAGCCTCAAGTTGTTGTTGTGTCCCTTTTGCAGTCCGAGTATCCCTGCCTGGGTCTGCAGTTGTGGATTCAATATTTTTTAGGGAAAGATGGAAGTGTGGGCTGGCTCAGGAGCTGGACTCGGTTACCTGAGTGGTTTTCTTGGCTTCCCTGAACGTGTCCAGAAGCTGGTGAGTTTGGAAAGGAATTTTCTTGTGCTTATGAAAGGCGGTTTTTAAATGTCAAAGTTGAAAGTACTTTTTCTTAGTAAGAAAAAAATCCCCACCAAGCCATCCCTGAGCATCTGGGCTGAATCCATGGCATCCTGTGGAAGGTTTTTAGGGCTTGTGTTGTATCTCCCAGCCAGGAGCACACGCACTGAGCAACACAGCCTTCAAGCTGTTCATATCTAATTGTTTGGTTACTTAACTTTAAAACGACCACATCCACATGCTGGGAGGGGATTGCCACATCCCGGGGCTCTGCAAGTGTCCTTTGGCACTTGATTCACAAGAGCTAAATAGCAGTGGGGGCAGTGGCCAGCTGGCCACCGAGCAGGAAGCTGAATGATGACGAGGATAAATAGTGCTCCGTGGAGCTGGAGTGTCTGACAGCACTGGGAGCCGTGGGGATGGATCAGCCTCCAGGATATTCCCCACGGAGAGGGCTCTCGGCACTTGCTGCCAGCGCCGATGGCCGGGGGAGCAAATAGCACGTGGATTCATCCCCCCTCTCTGCAGACAGCAGGAGCATTGTACTGCCCACTGAGCCTTGCTGGGGAGGAAGGAATGATTGATGCAGTTGTAGAGAAGCCGCGTCTCTCAGGTTTCCAAAGAATAAGAAACAGCCATCCCTGGACAGATCTCTGGGAGAAGCGCCAGTGTTTGGGAATTCCCCAGCTCCCAGTAGCGGGAGTGATTGATGGGAGCTGGGAGATCCTGGGGTTTGGTGAGTGAGGAGGAGTGTTTGGGGCTGTCAGGCTGCCCACACTGCGAGGGGAGCTGTGATGAACAGCGCTGTCATCTCGGTGTGCCGGAGAGCGGCTCCACGGACACGGCACTGGAGCAGGGAGGAGGGGAGAGCTCAGGCCAGGAGGAGTGGGAAGGAGGGGCTGTGCCACTCTTCATCTCAATTGCATTCAGCAAGGAAGGTCGCTGCCAGCCTATTTTTTAGGGTTAGAGGAGGATTTGAATGGTCCTCCAGGAAAATGCCCCCCCCACTACCCCCACAGCAGTTTCACCGAGTCCCAGAATGTGCTGAGATTGAGGGACCCCCGAGGATCATCCAGTCCAACCCCTGGCCCTGCACAGGCCCAGCCCCAAGAGTCCCCCCCTGTGCCC
>NW_020955685.1:357353-395508 GCF_003031625.1 Empidonax traillii
GCCTGTTCAGTGCCAACCACCCTCTGGGGGAAGAACCTTTGGCTGAGATCCACCCTGAGCCTGCCCTGACACAGCTCCAGCCATTCCCTGGGGGCTGTCCCTGCTCCCCCCAGAGCAGAGCTCAGTCCTGCCCCTCCTCTGCCCCTGCCCAGGCAGTTGGAACTGCAGGGAGGTCTCCCCTCAGTCTCCTCCAGCTGAACACACCAAGTTTGTCCAAGTTGACCTCAGTGGTTTCCTGACAAAAATACCTGTGAACAATAATGACTTGTTAATGATTTATCCCTGTGCTCCCAAGTGCTGCACTGATTCCAAATACCACAGGAACCATCGAGACCGTGCTCTGCAGGCTCTGAGGTTTTGGCCACGATAGCTTTTTGTCCTTCCCCAGTGATGGGGATGGTGGTTGCATGAGGGAACCAAGGGCTTGGAGCACTGGGCAGTGTAAATGCACGTTGTTCAGTGTAAGGTTAGGGGATATTGGAGGGAGAATCGACTGGATTGGACCAGAGGAGAAATCATCTGAGCTGCAATGAAGGATTGGCCCTTGCAGGGTTTGCAGACAGTCATGAGCAGACACTTCAGCAGGTTCCCCGTGGTAACGCTGATGCCAGCGAGGCACAGCTCACCAAGAGGTTGGTTTCTGCAAAGAGAGCTGCAAATCTACACTGTGTGGGCCAGGCTTGGCTCTGGAGATGGGAACTGGGAGAACAAGCTCTATCCTTCCTTGGAAGATGGGCCTCTGCTGCTTTCCCAGGCCATCAGAGCAGAAGTGTGGAGCACAGAGGGACGAGGTACAACACCAAAAAGCTGTTCCCTGTGCTTCTAGCATGGCTGGGTAATAAATAAACCCTCCATCAACCATCCAGCCTCGGTGGGCAGGAGCACAGGAGATACAAGGGGAGAACCTGTGATTGCAACAACCACCTCCACCCTTCAGGACCAGGAGAAAAGGCAGTGGACCCTAAACCAGAGCCTGCATGAATCAACTCAAGGTGTTCGTGGCTGATTTTACACAACATGGTGTGATTTGATCACTGAGCAGCCACATCAGAAGCTCAAGGCAGTGCTGGACTCTTTTCCAGTGGTCCTTCTCTGGCAGGGCTCAGTGTCATTGTTAAAAAAAGCAGAACAGGATCAGAATTGGCAGGAGCTGGGCTGTGGCTCTGTCCAACATGTCTCCTCATCTGCAGTAATCAGGCATGAGAGAGGGAGACTTCCCTCCTGGAAGCAGGACTTTCTCCTTTCTGCATGTGTTTTAGTCTTAACTACTGTGGCTCCAAATGCCCTCATTATCCCAGGGCTCATCCTTCTCTTGGATGTCTGTCCCCTCTCAAGGAGAGAAGGGTTGGTGAGGGCTGGATCCTCCAGTGGAGGTGATATCCCACCTCACCTACTGCCTCAGATGGGCTGTGAGCAGCTCCCTTCCCGTTCCTTGGGGTGAAGAAGCTGGTGGAGCTCAGTCAGTCCATACCCTTTCAAAGGAAAGTTTGCTCAAGTTATTGGTGGCCTGGAATCAAGACAGTGGGTAGAGCATCTCCAGCTGAATTACATTCTGTTGAGCAGGGAGGTTATTTCACTTCCTGCCCTCTTTGTCCTTGATCCTGTGTGTTCACAGCTCTGTGCTGCTCTGGGCAGGCAGCAGAGGTGCCTGAAAATGGAAATTTTCTCCACCTTTTTGGCCTTAGCCTCTTTAGTCCTGGGCCAAGGATCCCAGAATCCCAGGATGGGTCAGATTTGAAGGCACCCCAGTGGGTCACTGGTCCCACCTCCCTGCTCAGGCAGGGCCAGCCCAGAGCACAGGGCACAGGATTGTGTCCAGAGAGCTCTGGAATATCCCCAGGGAGGAGACTCCAGCCCCTCCCTGGGCAGCCTGTTCAGAGCTGGGTCACTGCCCAGGGAAGAAGTTCTTCCTCCTGTCCAGCTGGAGCTTCCTGGGCATCAGTTCCTGCCCATTCCTCTTGTGCCATTGCTGGGCCCCCCCGAGCAGAGCCTGGGCCATCCTCTGCCCCCTCCCTGCAGGTACCTGAGGAGTCTCAAGTGGATCCCAGAATGTAAAGCAGTGAAAGAAATTTTCAAACAATTCCACCTTTACTGTCCAAACTGGTGCAACCACGTGTGCCCACGTGTTGTGGGGCTTCTAGAATAGCACGTGCTCATTGGAAGGGGGAGGCTGGAAGTGAGGCAGGACCCAGGCACCCCATCCTTGGTACCTCCTGCAGCAGCCCATGAGCTCAGCATCCCCAGGAGCCCGGAGCTGCATTCTCGACATTCCTGCAGCTCCTTAGATGTCAGTGATGTCATCGATAGCAGCCAGGGAATTGCAGGTCCCAGAGGGCCTGAACTCATGTCTTAGCAAGTAAGCGTAGGAGGAACCAATTTCTGCAGTGTACTGCACTGCACCAGCAAGTTTTATTGAGTCAAATCACAGCAAACGTATTTGCATCTGCATTTCTGTCTCCTGGCAATGCTTCAACATCCAACAAGTGGGACACTCGTGTCCTCCACCAGCCCCCTTTTATCCCTGGTAAAGGAGACGACATCTGAGCCATAAAACAATGGGAAGCCGGTACAGTGTGGGATTGAAAAGCAAGTCATTTATTCCTTTAGCTGTTCAGTCTTTTGCCCTTGTGCCCAGGACCTGCTGACATCCAACCTTCAAGACAGAACTGGCACCATGTGAAGGCATCAGCCCTTCTCTGGAAAGCGTCCTTTGGAAACTCCATCTCTTGAGAGCCTGTGAAAGAGATGCTTTTGTAATTATTTTTTTGTGCAGGACAAAAAGGCTTGTTTGGGGAATGCAGGAGCAAAATTCTAATGTAAATCTTCATGCTTTTATCACGTGGCCTTTTGTACCAGGAGCTTTTGGATGATGGCACCCCAGCACTCTGCAGGCTCCTGGTAGGCATGGGATGCATCAGTTCCTGCTGCTGGTGTAGCTGGGAGTTTGAAACCCCGGAATGGAGTCAAGCAGAGGTTTTTGACAATGGTTTGGTGATACCACCACATCACAGTGTGCAGATGGTCTAATGGACAGTATTAAATAGCATTTTACAGCCAAAAATTTGGTGTTGAGGGGGACTGATGGGCCATGAGATACACTTCTGCCGGAAATGGAGATGTTAATTTTGTTTTTCTAGCTGCACTTAGGAAGTTGCCTCCGAGAGAGCCTTCCGGGGCAAAGAATGGCACAGAGCTCACCCTCTGCTCTGGCTGAGCCTGCCCAGGTTGCCGTGGGTGCAGGACCACGGGTAGGACGGACCCTCCTGTGCAGCTGCGGAATTTCCGGCTCAGAAGCAGTTTGGTGTGTAGCCTCAGTGCTGCTTGAATGTGGCTCTGTGTTACTCAGCTGTAATTAGAGCAGCTTGCCAGTTCCTGATTTCATCCTTTCGCTTCAGCGGGATTTCCAGACCTGGTGCAATCTGCCCCAGAGAGCTGGCGCTTGCTTTCCAACCCAAATCTAGGCCAGGCCCTGTACCTACACCTGCATTTTTCCAGCTACAAATAACAATGGAAGTGATTTTATCTAATCTCTCACCACCTGGTTTGTTCTTGTCCACACTCTGAGGCACGAGGGTATTGAAAATGCTTTTTGGCAGGAGTAGTTTCAAAGCTGTGTAACCACCAGCGTTAACACAACCACCGGGTGTGAAGAGCGAGGCACGGACGGCAGCGACCTCGTGCAGGGGAGGGAAACCTGGACAGCCAGAGCTTGTGGGTTGTGTGGTGTCCTCGAGCAAAGCCTGGAAGGCGGCTCAGCAAAGCCCCCGGTGATGTCCTGCAGGGAGGAGCCCACCTGGCTGCACCCATGAGGGGCTTTCGGGGCCGCTCGGGTGCTGCTGCCTCTCTACGTGACTTGGCACCCGGACCCCGGGACACCTCGCCAGGGGCAGATCTGTGACTTTCTAGCTTGGGTTTCACGACGGAGCGCCCAAAGGCCCCTCCTCTGCGCCGGCATTTCGGCGCTGCGCTTTGGAAGGACTCCAGGCCAGCAGTGAAGGGCTCTTTGATAATATCTGACGGGCGGGTAAGAATTTTGGGCAGCAGCCAAGGTACACATTGCCTGTAATCGTTAACTCGGTCTGTAAACAGTTCAAACGGCACTGAAGAGGCCGTCAGTTATTACATTAGGGGAAAGCCTTTCATGTGCCCGCCCGGCAGCCGGAGCCGCCGAGCCCCGGCCCCTGCCGAGCGGCTGCGGCTCCACGGGCCCTGCTCGGCCGGGCAGCCAGAGCCTGACCTTCAAACCTTCCAGATCGTCGCTTTCCTTTTGTTCTGCACCTGGACTCGGGCGGTGCAGCCCGGGGATACGCGGTGGGGAGGGGATCAGGCATCCCTTCATTCCCTCTGGGGTGCTGTGCCGGCTGGGGAGGTTCAGAGGGGCTCCCCACTCTGTCCCGAGCCCATCTCCTGCCTTTGGCTTTGCCCTGGGCTCCTTCCTCCATTCCAAGCCCACCATCTGCCTGTGGCTTTGCCCTGGGCTCCCTCCTCCATTCCAAGCCCATCTCCTTTGCCTTTGGCTTTGCCCTGGGCTCCCTCCTCCATTCCAAACCCATCTCCTTTGCCCTGGGCTCCCCCCTCCATCCCCAGCCCCTCTCCTGCCCGATGCTGTTCCCTGGTGAGCACAGCTCCATGTGCAATCCTGACAAGTGTCTCACTCGTGACCAGGTGAAGCTTCCCTGGACCATTGCTGGTTTCTCCAGAAAAGACCAGAAATGGGAGTTCAGGTCCATGTCAGGGCCCTGCAATCTCCAAGCACTCGTGGAGGTAACACTGCTGCTGAGCTTCACCTTCAGAAGATGTTCTGGAGAATTCCTTAGCCCACATGAACCTCTGGAGAGCCCTCTGCTCTCCTTCCAGGAGCAGTTCAGCCCTCCTGGAGATGCTTCAGAAGATGTTGTGGCCTAATTTGTCCCCAGAAGAATTCCCTTGTCAGTCTTTGCTCTTCTAGATATTCTTTCTCCTTTCTAGAAGAGCAGGAATGCTCTTTCTGGCATCTACTTTCAAGGCTTTAACTTTGAAAGCCGTTGTGATTGAGGAAAAATACCCCAGTCATCTGAGTTTGGGTGAATCTTTGTGTCTGGCCTGTCACTGCAGAGCCACTTTCAGGGTCAGAGCTGCCTCCTGCTTAACAGATGAGTTGTGGAAGTCCTCCTGTGTCTGTGTCCTCCAAACCACTGTCAGCAGAGAGCAGAGGGTCCTGTGTAAGAGGGTCAATGCCACTCAGTGGCAGCATCTCCCAGAGTGGGGACTGGCTGAGCCCCCTGAGGTGTGTGAGGTGAGCAGGTCAGCATGGGTTGGATGCTCTCCATGGCTTTTGAGTCCAGACAGCCTGCAGTGTGCTTGGAGGTGGAGGAGCGTGAGCTGTTCTCCCGTGACTTGGGCCAGCTTGCCTTTACTTTCATTTAGTGGTGTGAGTCAGGGCTGACCAGAGAACCTCCTGTGCCTTTGATACTCCAAAATGGATGTGTGGACCAGACAGAGACGGTTTAACCAGATATCATGGTGGAACTTGGCCAAACATTTCCTTGTCTGCCTGTACAACCCTCGTGGTGGCGGAGCCAGCGGGAGTGGCACCACTGCCCTTGTGTGGGACCCCTCTGTCCACAGGAGAGCAAACTTCAGCAGAGCTGAAGTGGTGTTGGTATGAGACGTTCTCCAACCCCATGGCCACGCTCGTGCAAATAGAATCACAGAATCATTCAGGTTGGAAAAGCCCTCCAAGCCCATGGAGTCCCCCCTGTGCCCCATCCCCACCCTGTCCCCCAGACCAGAGCACTGAGTGCCACATCCAATCTTCCTTAGACACCTCCAGGAGCGGCGACTCCAAACCTCCCTGGGCAGCCCCTTCCAGTGTCTGGCCACTTTCTTTCAGTGAAGAAATTCCTCCTGATGTCCAGCCTGGCCCTCCTCAGCTGGAGGCCGTTCCCTCTCCTTCTGTCCCTGTTCCCTGGGAGCAGAGCCCGACCCCCCCTACCAGCTCCCCCCTCCTGTCAGGGAGAGCGACAGGAAAGATCCAGACTTCACCTGAACCATCTAACCCTGCACGTGAGGTAATCAAAGACACATCCCTCTTGGGTTCAGCACTTCTCTTTGTTGCTTACCAGCTTAGTAATGAAAAGGAGACGGAAACACAGTCACTGATTGATTAGGGACTGATTTGCTGTATCAAAACCTCGGGCACTGCTGACCCTTGAGACAGGCCAAAGGTGGGGAAGCTCATGAGCACATGTAAGGGCACAGGCACAGGAGTCTTGCACTGGCACCCTGTAGGTCCTTTGTCTCCTCTTCCACCCCTGGCCACTCCCTCAGGGGACTCGGATGGCTGTCTGAGCTGTTTGCACGTTGAGGTAGGACCTGAGTCTCTCTAAGAATAATGCATCTGTTATCAGTGACCGTGTTTGTCTGTGACTCACATGTGGGTAAGGTGTGTTTGCTCTTTATAACAGCTCTTGAAACTTCATGTAGGCACATTAAAAGGCCCCATATCCTGATCCCCAAGCTTCATGCCCAGCAGCCATGGAAGTGGCAATTTGTCCTCGGGCCCCTTGAAACATTCTGCCATTCTCTTCCTTTTCCAACCAGCCATTTCCATCTTCTTCGTGGTTAACATCCACTTCCATCTGCCTGCCTCATCCTCCCATGTCCTTCTAGCACTTTTCAGCTCTGGCCCCCTGGCAGCATCTCCTGTACCCGTGGTGGTCCTGTCATTCCTGCTGCTGTGTCTGTGGGTAGAGAGGATTGATCTTGGTGTCAGAGGGGCTTTGTTCAGCTGACAGAGCTCGAGAGTTAAGAGAAACATGGCAAGAGCCTCTCTTTTCCAGGAATAAAGGCACTCACACAGCATGAATCCCAGAATCACTGAGGTTGGAAAAGCCCTCCCAGCCCATCGAATCTACCCTGTGCCCCATCCCCACCTTGTCCCCCAGCCCAGAGCACTGAGTGCCACATCCAGTCCTTCCTTGGACACCTCCAGGGATAGGGACTCCAAACCTCTCTGGGCTGCTCTTTCCAGGAAGAAATTCCTCCTCATGTCCAGCCTGACCCTCTCCTGGCACAGCCTGAGGCTGTTCCCTCTTGTTCTGTCCCTTGTTCCCTGGGAGCAGAGCCCGACCCCACCTGGCTCCCCACTCCTGTCAGGCTGAGATTTGGGGAAGACCAAGGGAGGAGGATCTGGTGACTGGGGTGTCCCTGTGGCTCTGTGAACCATCACCCTCCTTGTCCAAAACCCTGTTAGTTCTTCCCTTCTCTTCATTGTCCTGGGTTTTTTACCTGGCTCTTTTTTTTTTTTTTTGGCAGGGGAGTCAGGATTATCAGTCTGCCATCCCCTGCATCACTCTCAGCTTCTGCAAATTCAGTTTGGTATTTGCCACCTGCATTTTTTCTGGGATTGTGGTCCATGTAGTGAGGAGTTATCCCAGTTTAGTCCAGGATTTTTCTTAAGCCCTTTGGTAAACACTTCCTTGTCCTGCTCTCTTCCTCTCTTTTCCATGCCAACCTTTTGGGTTGGTTATAACATTTTTCCTGCCACTTCAAATCAAATCAAATTTTGATTCATCCCCCATGAAGGAAGGGTGGGAAATGCGCTGAGTTCCCTTGCAGAGAAAACTGAGGACTTTCTCCGTGTCCTTTTTCAGCCCTCGTCCCTGAGGTGTCCTTGGGGAACAGAAATGTTTAAAGGGTTCTTGAGGGGAAAAAAAGCATAAATATCTATTTTCTATGGGCATGATTGAGTCAGTGAGAATAAATAGGCTCAGACTGGAGCAAAAACTACTCCAGTGAGGTGTTGGAACATACTTTGCAGTGTGGAGGAGAAGGGAGCCCTGGAGTGGGTGAGGAGTCTCCCTTTCTGGAGGTCTTGAAAACAGGTTGAGCAAGTGTCTCTCAGGAATGTTTTAGGTCTGGCTGATCCTGCCTTCAGGCAGCAAAGCGGGCGAGGTGACCTCTCAGGGTCATCTTTCTTTTTCTGCTGTTTTATACCCGAAGCTCCCAAGTGGGAATCTGGCACCTCTCCATGTCTGGTTCCCCAGGACCTGTCCTTGTGTTTCTGCTGCTCAGGGTAACCTGGGAGTGATTCTGGGACAGGCTGGTGTGAAGGCAGTGGGTCTTGTGGGAATAAAGTGGGAAAGGTGGCAAGGAGAAGATAGAAAAGGGAAAATCAGTATTTTAGAGGGAGGGGGTGGTGTGGACAGAGGAGGTAGAAAATAGAGATGCCATAGGGTAAGGAAACAGGAAAACTAAAAGATTTGACGAAAGGGTATGAACTTTTGCTTTAAAATACTTTCCTTTCCACTGAAATCCTTCACTTTCACTTTTGTTTTAAGCAGTCACAGAGATGATTAGGAGTTGGATACAAACCCATAACCACAGACAGTTGCATTAGACATCTGAACTAGCTGGTCTTTAAGGCCTCTTCCGACCCAGCCCATGCTGTGATTTTAGGATATGATGATTTTAACTTGCTTTTATGGCTTTCTAAGACATGTTCTTGTTTTGATGCCCAAGACTTGGTGCTACCAAAGGCAGCATTGAACAGGCTGCCCAGGGAGGGGGTGGAGTCGCCCTCACAGGGAGATATTCCAGAACCATCTGATCACAATCCTGTGCCATGTGCTCTGGGGTGACCCTGCTGGAGCAGGGAGGTGGGACCAGTGACTGTGGCCCCTTCCAGCCTGAGCCATTCTGTGACTCTGAGTGCAGTTTGGAATTGGAACTCCACCTTTCTCTGGGACATTTTCCTTGTGAACCAAAACTTGGGCAGTGACCTGGTTTTTGTGGCATTCAGAGCCTCACTGGCTCGGGCAGGGCCGTGGGGTGTAGTGGGATGGTGATGCCCAGTGTAGGGGGCTCCTACACCTCTGGGCAGATCCACAGGGTTTGCAGGGTGGGCTTGAGCCCCAAGATCTGAGTCCCCTTTGCCTTTGTCCCGCAGTCCCACCCGCTCTCCCTGTGCAACACCAGTGAGGATGAACACACCGAGTCGGGATTCATCACCATCGTCAAGCTGGAACAGCCAGACCGGGATCCCAACCCCTGCCTGTCCCTGGCCAACAAGGTAAGTGCCAAAATGCCCTGAGTGGCACCATCCTGGGGTGTGAAACCCGTGGTGCAGCAAAGAGAAGGGCAGGAGGAGGCAGCAAGGTGGGAAAGAGCTGCTGGAAAGTAGAGGAAAGGACAAGGACAGAGCAGGATCCTTGGCAGTAGGAGTCCTTTGGGAGAGATGCTGTGCCAGCCATCCCCAACACCCATCCCTCCATCTTTTGGACTGCCTGGCTTTGTAAAAGGTATGGAATTCCTCCTCTGAGCTCTGGGGTGCTCATCCCTTATGCTTTACTTCCCAGCAGTCTTGTGCCCCTCCTGTTTTGCTCGATGGCCTGTGGAGGGATTTTGTGTTTATCTGTGTCCTCTGTCCTGTGGGAAGACATGGACACAGAAAGCATCCTCTGTGCCTCTCTCTTCAAAAATAATCCTGTAACACTTCACTGGATGAGGCACCAGGAGAATCAGGGCTGAGCAGTGAGGCAAAAGCAGACCAGTGAACTGGTGGGTGGGTCATAACTCATGAACAGCTCAGGCCCCTGGGAGATCTCAGAGGTCTTTGCATTGGGGACCTCAGTGAAACCACAGTTCCTGTGCCAAAAGCTGAGCTCACTGGTCCAATTCTCTGGTAATAAGGAAGTCAGATAGGCACGAGGGTCATTTTAAGCCTTAAAATCTTTGTGTGTCTCTGATAAAGCTGCATGGATAAGGCAAACATTGTTTTTTCCTTTTGATTGCCTCCGTGCTGAATGTTGGGCTCTTTTCCACAAGCATTGCACAAACATGAAAAACCCCCTTTTTTAGCTTTTTTTTTTTGGCTTCACCTGGATTGTATTCAGGGGGTGCCACCTCGTTGCCTGCTCTGTGCTGGGACTGACGTGGTGGGGATGGGGACAGGATCCTTTTCCTTGTCCCTGCAGCTCAGCTCAGGAGAGAAGGCAACAACCTCTTGCTCCTGCACACAGGGATTGATTTACAGAGGCTGTGGCAGCGAAACCAAGGGAAGGGATATGATGCCATGAGGGGTTTGCCACCCCAGGGCTGTTCCCCCCAGCTGTGTGGGCAGCCAGGCAGCAGTGCCCATCCCTCTCTGGGTTGCCCAGCCTGAGTTTGGTTGGCTGCTGCTCTGGAGCTGGTGGCAGCTGTCCATAACAAGAGTTATGGGCATGCTGGCAGTCCCCAGACACCTGGAAAATGTCCTGGTCCCACCTGTGGGTGTAGAGAGGCAGGTGGGATAAAGGGGGAGCCTGAGGGCTTCCAGTGCAGCTTGTGGCACAAGAGAGAGGGCTCTGCAGGTGCCCCAGGGAGCACAGCTGGGGGCTCCAGCTCTCCTGTGCCCATCCAGACATGACCATCATATTCAGGTAGTCCCAGGCTGCCACATGGATGCCCCAGGATGCAGGGAATGGGGGAGGAATGGCTGTTTGGTCAGTGCAGCTGCTTGGGGGGGGAAGTTGTGAACAGGAGGGAGGAGCAGCTGCAAAGACTCAACTTCCACTTCAGGACCTAAAAGGCTTAAAAACTTAGGGCCAGGATTTGAACAACCCCGTCTAGTGGAAGGTGTTCCCTGCCCGTGGCAAGGGATTGGAATGAGATGAGCTTTAAGGTCCCTCCCAACCCAAACCATTCTGGGATTCAAACTTCTTTGCTGGTTTTTTTCCTTCATCTTTGAGACTGATCCCAGCACTGGAAGTGCCAGTGTACTGCTGAGTCCTGGGATCAGCTGAGGAAGGTTGGCACAGGGAGGACAAGACATGGTGCACTGCTGCTCTGTGGTCATCCACCTTGATCCCTTCTCCAGGAGCACTCACCCTCCGAAGCAAACAAACCCCTCAGTTCATTGCCAGGTTCATAACCCGACAGAGGGACAGTTCACTGCCCATCAGTCATCATGACTCATTACCAGAGCCAAATCCAACACTGGAGTTTGAGGGCCAACTGAACATGACATTGGATGCCATCCTGCAGGTGTTCCTGCTCCAGGATCTCTCCTAGGGAGGCTCACAGCTCTTCTCCCACAAATAGGAGTAGTTTAGCCATGAAATACAGCAGATGGCCATATGCCCTGGCTCTGCCTTGTATCTTGCTTCCTCCACCCCCTGCAATTCCTGTCTGGTTGCTTCTCCATCCTCCTGAAGCTTCTGCCAGGCTCCTTCCCTCCAACATCACTCTGATCGGGGACTCACAGAAGAGTTGAGGTTGGAAGGGACCTTAAAGATCATCTTTTTCATCCCAACTTCCCCCCACCATGGGCAAGAATGCCGAGATCTCTTCCTCAAAATCTATGGGCCATTCTTCTCCTCAGGAGTCAGAGCTGTGGGATGTGGTTGGTTCTTGCTGGAGCAGGAGCCTCGTTTTCCCGGCATGTGTGTCTTGTGGCAGAGCTTTGCATGTGGAACTGCAGCCCTGTATCAATGATGATAAAAATAGCCATGTGCAGAGTGTTATCATAACCTCTGCTTCAGCTGTCACCCCGCCAAGCCTGCACACGGCCAGCCTGGCACGAGGAGAGCTCCACCAGCCACCTGAGGCTCTTCTCTGCTTCCTAAATTCGATCCCTGCCTCAGCATCCAAAGCTAAAAGCAGCAGGGAGGGCGTCTGGGGAGAGGAAGACATGGAAAATACCGCTGGGATCAAAGGGATTTCTTTTTCTTTCTGGTGCATCATTTTGTAATTTTGTTTGTTTGTTTGTTTTGTGAGTGAACCATTGATTGCAAGTCTGGCTGGCAGAGCGCTGTCAGCTGTTGCTGAAAGCTCTGAAATCATCCTGTAAATACATAATTTGCACCAAAAGTGTTTCAGTCCCCAAAGAGGATCTGTGGCTGAAGGGATCCAGCAGAGAGACAGCAAACACAGTGGACACAGCCCCAAGGCTGCCAGAGCTCCAGGAGGGTTTGGATGATCCTCTGGGGCGCAGGGGGGGACTCTGGGGGTGTCACCCTGTGCAGGGCTGAGGGTTGGACTCCAGGATCCTTGGGGGTCCCTCCCAGCTCAGCACAATCTGTGATCCTGTGACTGTGTGAGGGATGGAGCAGATCCCGCTCAGCCGCCTCTCTCCGTGCTGGGAATGCCCCATCCCTGGGCCCAGGCGGCTCCCTGTGTTTGATATTGCAGCTGGGAAGCGGCAGCTCTGACCTCTGGCCCCCGAGCTGGGGTTTGGCCCTGCCGAGGGTGAGCTGCTCCCTGTTTGCACAGGCTCGGGACGCAGGATCAAAGGGCTCCGCGTGAGTAAGAGCGGCCCAGCCCTGCGTTCTGTTCACGTTCCATCTCCCCAGGCTGCCTCTGCCTGCCCAGAGGGCTCCCAGGGCCAGCTGGGAGGAGGTGGGTGACCCCACGAGGTCCTCAGGCAGCGAGCTTTACCTCACCAGGGTGGCATGTGTGCTCGGCTGGGTGGGTCTCCGAGCTGAGCTGCGGAAAGACATCTCATTCCTCATCCAAGAGCAAATCTGCACCCTGGGCACTGCCTGAGCTTCTCCCTGAGGAGGGCAGGGACAGGGACCAGGGAGAGCAGTGTGTGTGGGAGTCAGCCCAGGGGCGTCCAGAGGAGGGCAAGGAAGATGCCCCACGGTGAGAGGTGGGATATGTGCAGGATTCTGCTGTCCTGGGATGGGAAGGTTGTGTAGGTCAGCAGATCCCTCCCCAGCAAATCCAGCTCTGAAGCAAAGGGGCACATGGCACGGACAGCTGGGGAATGTTTAGATTTGTGTCCTGCTGTGACTGCAAGGCCACCAATTCATCTCCACAACCATAGGGAGAAAGAGCCCCAGAGCTGTGGCAGGAGCGGGCACTGCAGCCCAGCACAGGCACAGGAATCAAAGTGTAAATGGTTTCCTCAGTCTAAGCAGGTGTTTCTTTCCCTGCAAAGAGCCCGAGAGGCAGACACGGATCCGAATAGCAGGTGTGCCCCAAACACAGGGGACAGTGCAGGGTGTCCACTGAAGCCTCTGTTGTTTTGGACAGGCGAAGCTGGCAGGGGAGCGTGGAGCCCGTGCGATCCTTTTCGACATTACTGACGATGAAAGTGCTGCTGATCAGGTACAGACCCCATTAATATTCTCAGCTAAACCAAAGTGCTCCTGTCCCATCCCAAAATGTGTCCATCAGGACCCAGCAGCCAGCAGCAGGAAGTCCCAGATCCCAACTGGTGTTGGATGTTGGCTCTTACCCCACTCACCCATGAAGAGTCTGTTCCTCTTTCCTGCACTCCAGGGCACATCCACACTCTCAGAGGACATTGTCTGGTGAACTGAGCTTTTCTGCCAGGAGCTTCTTGAGAAGTCATGGATTTCCCAATTCCATCTACTCCAGACAGCCCAGTGTACCTTCAGGGAAAGGTGACTTCTTGAGTTTTCAAGCCCAAGTCACAGCCCTCCCTGCAACACTCTTGGTGCAGTTTTAGAGACCTCCAAAGGTCCCTTCCCCCAACATTGCTGTAATCTGTGGAATGGATTCGGTTCCCTATCCAAATAATCCAGGGATAATGAAAAGCATCCAGCATTTGACTGAGAAAAGACAGGAGAGCTGGTGTCTGAGTTTATCCAGGGCTGACTCCTTGCTGGATCCATCCCTCCTGGCTCTTTTATGCACTTACAGATAAATTTCTGATGCCAGAGAAAGGCAGTAGTGAGTGCAGGTCCATGAGGTGACACCAGGGTTGCTCAGATCCCAGTCTCTGATCCCTCTGAGCCTCTGATCCCACTTTTCCAGCTTCCCCATCTGGGATACCAAAGCCAAGAGTGGCAACTCTCAACAACTCAGACCCTGCAGTTTCCATCTGCATCACAACCATCTGCACCTCCACTCACATTTCTGTCCCCAGACCCAGGCACCCACCTCTGGGAGCCCCCACGTCCCCCCAGAGCTTGGGAAGTGGTCAGTGGGTCCGATGGCCACCCTGGTCCAGGTCAGTCTGGCAGGGAGCAGGCTCGGACAGCTGCTGAGCCACCCGTGCCAGTATGACCAGGAACAAACAGAATGTCCTCAGAGAGAAGGGGAACTGGATGGGTCTGTCAGGAAGAGTAGAGAAAGCATTTCTGTGGGAGGGCAGCAGTCGGCAGTGCTGTGGGCACTTCCCTCAGGGAAGAGGAGACCCCAGGAACTTTTGCACAGGGGCTTGAAGAGGAGCTCAGGAGACACCAAGCAGTGTCCAGTTGTGCATGAGGAGGCACCAGCAGGGAAAATTGAATATTTTCCCGATGCTAGAGAGTTGGTACAAGAGGAGAAGCTTCAATCTGATTCATCCTAGAGGGATAGTGCAGATCTGGGGGAGCAATCCGTCTCTGAAGTGTGTGCAAGAAGCATCAGGAGGAACCAGACGTGCCTGGGGGATCAGGATTGCCCTTTTCCAGGCTGTTCTGGACCAGCTCTCACTGTGCTTGTTCCTTTGCAGCTGAGGAAGCCCAGAGGCCTGAGCCAGCCCGTGGTTCTGATCAGGGGCCACGACGCCGAACTCCTCATGGGTGTTGTGAACAAAAACAGAGAGGCCCATGTGAAGATTGAGGTCAAGGAGCCACCAGCCTGGGTGAGACACACACCATTCCCACTGCCAAGCCTCTTGATCCCAAGTCTGCCACACAAGGGTAATTTCTCTCCTGTTTTATCCAACAGCCAGACTATGACGTGTGGATTCTCCTCACCGTGGTCAGCACCGTGGTCGTCATCGTTTTGATTTTCGTTGTCCGCACAAAGTGCCAACTGAACAGGACTCAGGTAGGGACCTCCTGGAGCAACAGGAATACACAAAAGGCACAAACAGACCTTGTTTGGGACTTGGGGAAATGGGCAGATAGTGATAGGACAAGGGGGAATGACTTCAAACTGCCAGAGGGCAGGGTTAGATGGGATATTGGGAAGGAATTCCCCCCTGGGAGGGTGGGCAGGCCCTGGCACAGGTTGCCCAGAGAAGCTGTGGCTGCCCCTGGATCCTTGGAAGTGCCCAAGGCCAGGTTGGATGGGGCTTGGAGCAACCTGGGCTGGTGGAAGGTGTCCCTGCCTATAGCAGGGGGTTGGAACAAGATGAGCTTTAATGTCCCTTCCAACCCAAACCATTTAGGTGATTCTATGGTTCTATAATTTTTTATATTTTTTATGACTTTTAAAAGAAATTAAGAAATGTCTAATCATCTTCTCAGCATCAGATGTTTTTCCCTATATGAGAATATCCCATCTTTCCTGTAGAGAGACAATCCTTTGGGGCTCAAAAACTCAGCACTGCTGAGTGATTCTGAATGTCCAGAGCCAGCTGTCCTCTGCTGGTGACAAAGCCTAGCCGAGATAACTCAGCTTAGACAAAAAGCCACCTCTGGAGATGGGTAGTGTCCCCCAAATCCCTGACAACCCTATTTTGGAAGGGAAAGGGCACTGCAGGGCTGAGCCTATCCTGAAAGCCTCCCCTCTCTCAGGACTCCCAGCAGCAGCAGACCCTGCAGGCCATCGGGCAGTTGGCCACGCGCCGGTACCAGCCCCGGTGCCGCCCGGCATCGCGGTGGGACTCGGCCAGCAGCTGCAGCTCCGCCCCAGTCTGTGCCATCTGCCTGGAGGAGTTCACCGAGGGCCAGGTAGGATGTGGGGCAGGGCTGCTGGGCACCCACAGCTCCAAAATTCCCTGGGTGGGATCAGCAGTGGGAGTGGAGCATGACAGGAGCGGGAGGCCCTGGTGATGTTTCCTTCTGCAGCTCTTTGGGGCTGGGAAAGGGTCGGTGTCCATGGAGCCGGTCTGCCTCTTGGCCAAAGGAGCCCTGTCTGTTGGAGTCACGCAGATCTCTTGAGGCAGGTCTCCAGCTGTGGCTCTTGGGTAAAATGTCCATAAAACATCCATGTTGAAACAACGGGGCAAAAGTGGGGTTTGCTGCGCCAGAACACCCAGCCTGAAGCCTCCCTGTTCCCCAGGGCTTTCACCTCCCTGGATGCTCACACCCCAGAGCAGAACCAGAGCTACTGCACAGCCTCCTCTGTGCACAGCTGGGCTGCAGATCCCTCACTCTTGGACGTCTTTCTGTCCTTTGAGGCTTGCTTCCATCAAGAAGGAGCCCTCCAGGTCTTGGGACATGGTTCTTCTTGCTCATCCTCCTTCTCTTCTCTCTAGGAACTGCGGATCATCTCGTGCTCCCACGAGTTCCATCGGGAGTGTGTTGACCCTTGGCTGCAGCAACACCACACGTGTCCCCTTTGCATGTTCAATATTCTTGGTAGGGCTCAGGCACAGCATTTTCTGGGCAGGGATGGGGTTGGGTGCAGGGGTTGTGACCAGGAGCTCCAGATACCCTTGGGTGATTCATTTGCAGCTCCACGTGTCCCTGTGCATGGAATGTACGGGGAGGTGTGTCCATGGAGAGGGGTCCCTGCGCGTGAGCCCCCCGGGGTACAGCAGGAGGCTGAGCTTGGGACCTGCACCAAGAGGAAAGGTTTCCAGTCTTGGGAGCTGTGGGGAAGGGAAGCAGGGAAAGCCCTGAGTGTGCAGGACCGTGGGGGTGGTTTGGTGTGGCAATGAGGAATTGCGGGACACGGGTGGGAGGGCAGTGGGGTTGGTGCCAGGGGTACAGCTGGGCTGTGGGACGTGTGCTGGATGCTCCCTTCTCTCTCCACAGCCAGAGACTCAGTGGACCAGGCCACGGCCGCCAGCTCCAGGCTGACCCCTCAGGACATGGAGCCTGGACGGCGGCTCCACCTTTTCCGCCAGCACCCAGGACATGCCCTTTACCACCTCCCACATCCGTATCCTCAGAGGAACCTCAGGAGCTTTCCCCCGGAGCCAGCCCACGGCAACCCCTTCTTCCACTCCCCAGAGCTCTCCCAGCTGGATTTTGGCACCATCCACTACATGCCCTACAGACCGGCCCCCTCCCTGCTCGCCTGCAGCCACACGTCCCCCCTGGCCCCGGGCCTGCTGGGCCAGCAGCTCCCCGTGCCTGCGGCGTGCGGGCAGGTGCTGGCACCCCACAGGACGTGTTCCCTGCAGCCCCAGCCCCCCTGCCCGGGGCTCAAGGCAGCCCTGGCACAGAAGCAGCACCGTGCGCCCGCCCTGCGCCGGGGGGTGGCCCACGGGCACCAGCACAACAGCAGTGGCTCCGGGGAGAGCTACCTGACGGAGCACAGCGGGTACCTGGCGGACGGGCCGGGCAGCGACTCCAGCTCGGGGCCCTGCCACGGCTCCTCCAGCGACTCCATGTTGAACTGCACGGACGTCAGCCTGCAGGGCATCCACGGCAGCTGCTCCACGTTCCGCAGCTCCCTGAGCAGCGACTACGATCCCTTCGTGTACTGCAGCTCCGAGGGCCCCGCCACGGACCACGGCCAGGAGCTGCTGCGGCCACCCAAGGAGAGGCGGCCCAGGTCCTTGGACCTCATGGTGCCCGGGGCGGCTGCTCCAGCCAAGTCCCAGGTGCTCAGCCACGTCCACTACCACCACCACCAGCACCACCACTACAGACGGGACACGGAGTGTCCCCCTGGGCGCGCCGGGCAGGGGCCTGTGCCACGCAAACCCCGCTACGCTGGGGCCAAGGTTGGCTTCCATGGGGCTCGGACACAGAAGAAGACTGAGAAGAGCCATCACTGCCAGCAGCCTCTGGAAAGCAGCGATGTGCTGCAGGAGGCAGCTCTGGCAGGACAACCAGCCTGTTCCCAGGAAGGCCGGGAGCCCCCTTGTGCCCCCTCCGCCTCTCCTAACAGGTTGGACTTCGGTGTAGATGCCAACAGACAGTCGGGAGCAGCTGGCACGTCCTCTGCCCTGCTGCCCCCCAGACACAGCCTACAGAGCCGGCATCACCGAAGGAAAAGAAAGTGTTCCCTGGAGCCCAACCCCGCCCTGCTGCCCAAGGACTCGGCCTTGCCCAAAGCCTGCGATGCTCACCTTCCCCACGGCCATCCCAGTGGCTCCCGCTGCTCTCCCGAGGTCCAGCCCCTGATCCCAAGCGCTCCCCTGCCGAGTGGCTCCGGCTCCCGGCCGCTCTGGAAGTGTTTGGTGCCACAGTCCAGCTCCGAGCTGATGAAGCAGGAGGAGGGGGTGTCGGGACGGGAAGGAACCCGCCCGGTTCCTGCGGATTTCTCAGGGACAGGCACCCCCAGACACAGTCTGAGTCTCCACCTGCACTGCCCGTCCCAGCAGGGTGGGCAGGGTAAGTCTGGGGTGCTCCTCTCCTCGCAGGGAGCAGGTGAATGGGGGGAGGGGGGTTGCCAAAGGAGCTCTGGATGCCAGGACACCTGGTACCCTCCCTGTGGGCTTTCCTACAGGAGCACTGACAGCAGAAGCGTTTCAGGGCTCACCCGCCTGGAGATGGTGGCCTGAACGATGAGCAAGTGTGTTAATGAGTGCACCAAACCCTAAAATACTGCAAATGAGAAATAAGGTGGCTAATTTTAGCTGAACATCTCCAGCAGATGGAACATCTCTCAAAGGGAGGGATGAGACCACGTTTCTCAATGCCCTTGTACCAGTCTGTGTGACTTACTGGCAAAGCCTTTAAGGCTTTTTGGGCTCCAGTTGTTCCAGCCAAGCCTAGCTAACTGGAGTCAGTGAGGAAGGAAGTGTGTGTGGCTGGTGGTAGTAGAAAGGAATCAGTGAGTTGATGGATTTGCACATCCCTCATTTCTCACCTGCCTCTGTTGTGTGGGAGTTGCTTTTTAGTGTCTTCTGGAAATCAGATGTAATTAAAGCTTGGCCCTTTGCCTAACTGCTGCACATCTCTCACTTGAGAGAGGGAAAATGCCTTTGAGACGAGGTTCTTTGAAAGAACCCGAGTTTAGCTCCCAGCTCTTGCTCTCTCAGGTCCTCTGAAGGCAGCAACCTGCGCGTCAGCCCGGGCAGGTGCTGGCTGGGAGCAGAGCCCGGCTCCCTTCCTCCCCCTGCCACTGACTCACTGCAGCTCCTCGGGCAAACCCTTTTGATTTCGCTACCAAACACAGATCTGGCTGCCTAATTTCTCTGGAAACGCTGGCCCTGAGCTCGTGACTCACTGTGCCCATTGTGCCGCAGAGATAATCGCTTCCTCCCCGTGCTCGTCTATCCAGCCCCGCTCCATGCCCAGGCTCCTGGGGCAGGGGGGGCTGGATGGGCACGGGCCTGGCTCCCCACGGTGCTCCAGCCTCCCAGACTCCCAGGAACAGATTTTATTCCCAGGCACAGGAGTGTCTGACACTGCAGATGGGTGATTCAGGAGGCCTGTGCTGTTGGGAGGGATGGAGGAGGCAGCAGAGGTGCCTCTGGTTCACAGGGAGCTCCGAGTGCTGATGCCCTCCCGGGATCACAGCAGGGGCCTCCACATGGAGAGAGCCCTGCTGGCTCAGGGAAAGCTGCTCAGGAGTTGCTTTGAGCTCCTACCTGAACCTGGGAGGCCTCCCCAAGCCCCCAGAGCAGGAGTCTGTGCACCTAAAGAGGGTGCACAGAGGGTGCTGCCCTGCCCAGGGCATTGCCAGGTCCACGCCTGTGATGTCTCTTTGGAGGTGGTCCCAGTGGCCTCAGTCTGTGCCCCCACCCAGAGCCAGTGCCAGCTGCTTTGCCAAGCACACCCAGCCTTCATTCTCTCTTGGAGCTGGAAGGACCAATGTGTTTGAAAGCTTTGTGGCTCTGTTTGACTGCAGTAGCTTTGGGGGATGCTTTCAGGACCAGCCAGAGATCAGAATCTCCTTGTAAGGCTGAGAAAATAAATAGATTTAGGATTTAGCTTTATTAGGAACAGAGGGCAGAGCAGAGAGCTTGTGCAGGGCTTATGCAGAAAAGCCACCAGGCTGCAAACATGTTGGTTGACATAACACAAAGTCTGAGTTATAATCACATTGGTGCTTTATCTTGGGAAAGGTGGAAATCAATAGAGACCAAGTAAAAAGAGCAAAGAACAATCTCAATAGACAGTCCCATGTAAGCAGCACACAAAAGACAAGGAGACCAAGGAAGAAATGCATCAGTGCCTCCAGATAAATGGCATAAGGCTAAAAATATAAATGGATGAATTAGAGAGCCCAGCTTTAAATTAAAGTTTTGACATAAACTCTTCAGAAACCCAGTTTAAAGGAAAAACAGGACCCTGTAATTCCCAGGTGAAATTACAGAGAGGGGAAGAGTGTGTCTCTTCTGGTGGCATGGGTGGGACACTCTGTGCTAAGGAGAGTGTAAAGTCCAATGACAAGTGACACAAAAATCCCCAATTGCCCCTAAGTAGAAGGAGGGTGGCATTAGGGTTCTAACACACTGTGTCAGCACAGCCTGCAAAGTGGAGCTTACAGAGACATGAGAGTTTTTTAACCATAATTCTAAAAGAAGCAGTCAAGAGACTAAGATGCTGTTGGGCACAGGGATCATTTAAAGCCCCAGAAAGGGCTGGCCGAGCAGCAGGGCAGAAAGGGCACTGGGAAGATGTTCTTCCAAAGCCAAGGTGTAGTAAGACAAGATCAGAACAGGTTTGGGTGCCAAGCTGAGTGCAGAGCCGTGGAGAGGCACACGAGGGAAGATTTCTGTGAACAGCTTGTGAAAAACAGAGAGACTATGAATGCAAACATTTCCAGCTCCATCAGAAGGGAGAAGGCTGCCTGAGGCCCTGCAGATCCAGGGAATGACAGAGGTCTGAGGGATGTTCAGGAGCTGTAAGTGCTGGGAGAGCAGAATTGATTGCATTAGTGATCAGCCTGGAAGCGCTCGGGGAGGTTCTCACCCTGCTCAGGGCAGGGGGTACAGGATCCCTCATGAATCAAATCATCACTGCGAGTGACTCTGAAATAAAGTGGAGAGTAACAAATTGCCAGGGGTACATCTCCCCTCCTGGGCATCCTGCAGGGCTCAAGCACAGAGCTGATAAATCCTGAACATGGCCTGCAATCTCCTATCCATGCCCAGAGCCAGAAGGAAGAGCTGGGGGCAATATCAGCTGGAAATAGCTGAAGTCACAGAATGATGAGCCTGACTTTCCAGCCAAGCAAATTGTGAAGAATTCAAATACAGGGGCTGACTTGTAGGCACATGGCTGAATGTGAAAACCAGGGGAGGAGGCACCCCAGCTTCCGTAGGGAGAGATAACACCTGGCACGTCTTTTAGGGGAAGGAAGCTCTCAAAGGATAAAAGGGAAGGTGCTCTCATAGGTAAATAACTGACTAGAAAATAGGAGACAAAGTGTGGACCAGACTTAATGGAGGGAAATTACTCAGAGAACGAGCAGAGTGGAAGTTCTCCAACTGTCTGCACCTTCCAGCAAGCTCATAAATATCCTGGACAAGGAGAGGAGATAGCAAAGTGTGTAACAGATAAAATCCGTCAGGGTGTCAGCGTTAAAGCTGGATACAGAATGTTACAGAGGGATCTCCTGCTGCTGAGCTGTGGGGGAGGGAGTGGTGGGGGAGATCCCGTGGAAGCAGCACAAAATGCCACACAAGCAGAGCCACTTGTGAGTAAAAATCAAATTGTTATTAGAAACTGGCTGGGAAGTAATGTGGGACAAGCAGAAAGAGCCTTTATGCAGCTGCATAAGCCTGTAGTGAGCTCAGAGCTCCTGATCACCCCTTCTCAAAAAGGGAAATAACAGGTTTGAGAGAAGGGCAGAAAGGGATCACAGTGATGGGGTTTTCTGAGAAAACAAAGAATAGTGAGACTTTCATGTGGGAAAAAGATGATTAGCAGAGGATATGAAAGAGAGGATATGAAATCAGGAGAGCAGGGGAGAAGGCTGATAAGAGGGACTCACTGGTGCTTAGAACAAAGTAATTGGTGGCATCAGACGGGAACCAGAAGCTTTAAAACACCCAAAAGGCAACACATGGTGTGCAGTGAAACTGGTGCTGGTTGCCCAGAGGATGTAAGTGCCAGGAGTAAAATGGATTTGAGAGCCCAGATCAAGAGCTGGCAAATGCAGAGATGCAAATACACCCTCCGGCTCAGGAAGTCCCTAAACCAGGGTTTCCAGAAGCTGCTGGTGCTGCTATGGGATGCAGCACCCTCCAGGTGTGTGCTTACCTCACTCAGCTGCCAGGTGAGGGCTGAATCCTGATCCACAGCCCCTGGAGAAACTCCACTTGTGCAGGCAGTGCCATGCGCTGGCGTGGCAGGGAATAACGCAGCAGATGATCCCAGAGAGGCCTGAATGGTTCTGGAGTTTATGCTGCCTCCTTGAGCACCTCCACCAGCCTGTCTTGGTGGGGTTTGCATAAGGATACCTCCCTGACTCCTCTCTTGCCTGGGAAACTACACCTGGGAGTTGGGCCAGTGGAGAATCAATCCTTGAGCAGTGCTGGATGGATCCTCTTAAGGGAAGTCAGACAACTGGCAGGGAATTACAGCTCGATGGCTTCCTAAACCGCCCCAGCACGCCCAGGTGGCATCCCAGAACAGCCAGATTACTCCCAGCACAGGCTGATGAAATCTCTGGATTTCTCTCCCTGGGAAACCTCACCTCCTGCAGCGCTCTGGGCATCCTCCCCCTCCCCTCCCTCTCCTGCTCATCCCTCTCAGCCATTCCCTTTCATGTCACGTCTTTGATCTTTACCAGGGAGGAGGGAAAAGGATTAGAGGTAGAAGACCACCCTTAAAGCCCCTGTGGGGTCACCAAGGTGTGCTCCTCCAGGTCACTGCCCTGGGTGGGTCTCCATGGCCAGTCCAGCAGCCGGGGTTCTCCCACCTCTCCTTTCTTTTTTAGCCTTCCTTTCTGTCTGTGGAACGGGGGACACTCCTGAAGGCACAGTTTTCAGAAAACATTACAGTTTCTATATTTAGAAACTTAGAAATTTGTAGCTATTTGAGGCTATCTGGTCACAGAGAGATTGAAGCTGGGAAGCTGCTAGAAGTGGCTTATTCCATGTACTGGTGACTCAAATCATAAATGTCTGATACCCTCAAACTCTGTCCTCAGGTACTTTGGCCATGCCTTGCACACTTATGTACATGTAAAACACCATGTACAATAATTTTCCCATGTTGATTAACTGCATTTTTCCAATCAGAATCTCATTTGCTTGTTTTCTTCCCCTATATTTAATTTTTAAAGCTCTGCTCCTACAGCTGATGATGTATAACCATTCAGGGTTTGCTCTGACTGTTGTGAAAAGTTGTTTCAAGCTGCTCTCTAGGAATCTCTAGATGGCCATTTGTTTCCTTTGGATCTCAGCAACACTCAGGAAAAGGGAAATAATGCCCGTGTGCCTTTACTGAGTTGTGCTGACCCTGTGTGAGAGCTCTGGGCAGGCTCAGACATTTGGGGTGTGTGGCAACAGGCAGTTGGAGAGAACACACTTGGAGAGAAAGGGGCTGGCTGGAGCAGTGACTCAGGGTGCACTTTTTAGGCAGCCCTTGAGTCAAATGGTTCAACATAAACTGCTGAGCGTTTCCCTGTCAATAATTCACCAGGCAGAGGGGGCTGGTGAAGAGCCTGAGCTTGGCTGGGACTCAGAAGCAATTTATGCAACCTCTTGAACAGCGTGAAACTTGTGCCATCCCTGTCTTGCATCACTCACTCTGCTTCTGTTGTCTGGAGTCCCTGGTGCACTCTGGAAGGTGCTGCCTGGCTCTGTGTGATATGAATGAGTAGTGTTTTCTGTTCCTAATGATTTTTCAATCGGTTGTACAGATTTTCCTCAAAAAACAAACATCAGAAAGCCTCAAAAGCAAGCGCCCAGTAGTGATGTGAATCCTGGGGAGCACCGTGCCCTTAGCTTGCCTCTTCTGAAAGAGTGGCTTGATGTCTTATCTTTACATTTTATTGTACTTTACCTTAGAGGAATAAGCTGTTTGGGAGTTGGCCAGAAAATTCCCTCTGAAAAATTGGGAGAAAGTTCATAGAATTGTGGGCTATCCTGAGCTGGAAGGACCCACAAGGATCATTGAGTCCAACTCCGGGACCTGCACAGGACAACCCAGCAATCCCACCCTGTGCCTGAGAGCGTTGTCCAAACACTCTGTCAGGCTGGGGCCATGAGCACTGCCCTGGGGAGCGTGTTCCAGTGGCTTAGTGGCTTTTTTAGTGGCTTTCCCTGCAGCATCTGTTCTCTGTATTTGCAGGGTCAAGGCCTCAGCAGCTGCGGCACCCGGGAATGTTCAGCCAGGTGTAGCTGACACTTTTCTTCCTCCTTTTCTCTGAATGCAGGATCTGAAGAGGAGGTCCAGGATGTCCACGAACACTCAGTCTAATGAAACACTGGCTTGTTTGCTCCCTGGGAGCTGGAGTGGACGCAGATGTTCAGCAGGAGGAGTTCACGCCTCGCTCTCTGCACAGGACCGGGATGATGCCCAGCCCGGCCCTGCCGGACAACAGACTGCAAACAGCAGTTGGGGCGCTTGTGGTCTCCTCACACGTCCCCACATTGCAACAGTCCCACAAACAGAGCTGTGCTCTCCAGGCCTCCTTCTCTGAAGGCAGAGGCAGCCCGTGGTCACCCTGTGGCATCTCTGCGTGGGCTGGGCAGAGGCACCAGCGGGAGAGCTCAGCGAGGGAGTGCAAGCTGCTATTTTGGCATGTTCATGTCACAGAAGGTTTTGCTAAACACTTCAAAAATAAACAAGCCTTCGAGACCAAAAGCTGCAGAAATGACTTTCTGTGGCTTGGTAGCTCCTGACTTCATTTCCTCACTTAGGTCAAAAGCCAGACTTCGCCAATTAAGTTTTCCATGCCTATTTCAGACACAGGAACGAGCTGTTCTCCATCCCACCGCTCCCAGGCCTGCCCTGCAAGGTGCTGCTTCTGACTCCAGTGGAAACCAACAGCTCTCACCACTTCTGATCCCTTCAGTGCCCTTCAGCTGACACCGTCTCGGCCATTCCCTGCATTTGGCAGCAGCAGGAGAGGTGAAGACACAGGGACAGCGTCAGCATTTCTGGGAAGGAGCTGGGTCAGACTCTCCATTGCAAAGAATCCACCCTCTCATCTGGCAATGTGAACAAGTCTCTCACTCACCCTCTTTTAACTCCTCCACCCACCCTCAAACTAGGTGTCATGGCCAGTCCTGTTTAGAGCAACTCATTTTTTGAGCGTATTTCGAACCTGAGGTGTCCCCATCACAGGAGTCATGGAAAATCCTTGAGTTCATGTGGTTCCTGCTGCTTCCTCTCTCGTTGCCTCAAGACACAGCAAAAATTCCCAGCAGAAGCCTCTGTAGTAAATGCAGAGCAGGGTCCCATCCATCACCCATCCTTATCTTCATATTTCTGACACCTGAAATGATCCTCTGGAGGGATTTTTCAAAATACCCTTCTGTCTTTTCCAACATTTTAATGATGCAGGGAGAAAATTCGAGAAATCATCAGGTTCCAGTCAATTCCTTTCCCCCTCCCCCCCCCACCCCATTTGTGGAAAGTTTGGGAGTTTTTCTTTTTGGATGCCATTAGTTCTTATTTCCTACATCTCACAATCTGCAGACCTTCAAGTAAAATAAAGCCTGCCAAATTCAAAACATATAGAACCCAAACAGCTTCCAAACAGCAGGGAATTCCTGTTGAGCTCATTGCCCTAAATGATCAGTCAGGCCAAAGAATCAGATTCCCACGTGAGGTGCACATTTATATGGCACCAAGTGCTTCCAAGCACAAGGAAGCACTGCTGGATACACCCCTGGAGCTGAAGGTAATTCCTGACAATTTGGGGTAGGAACAGGCTTCCCCATGTGCTCAGTGCTCAGCAACCTTCCTGTGTCTTCCTTTAAATCAGCAGCAGCTTCTCCAGCTCAAGAGAGCACACTGGTTATGCAGTCCCAGTTCAGGATAATTCTGCCTCTACCTTCCTTTGTGGTGAGGAAAGCTTTTTATGGGGTTTGCTGCCCTTAATCCTTGGAAAAAAGGCATCTTTGTCCCAGCTGCTCATCAGCCCCTGACAGCCAGTGATCAGGCAATAGCACTGTTTCAAACCCAGCATTATTCCCTTGCTATTCCCTTCCTTGTCTCCTCTGACTGAGCCCCTGCAGGACCTTTCAGTGTAGAGAAGAAACGCATTTCTTTCATCAAAGAACCCACCTGAATTATATTTAAACCTTTCCAGGCTCTTCTTGCAGGCAGAAGACACAAGCTCAGATATTTTCTCCCTTGCAGGGAAGTCAGTTTTCAACTAGAGGAAAATATCCAGGAGCAGATCCAGATTTGCCCTGTTTGGCTTCTTGTGGACATTGTCCATGGCTTTTCTCAGCCAGCTCCCCACATTCTTGACCATCCTGCAGGGCTCAGAGGGCTTTATAGAGGGGAGGGCCATGAAGTTGGGATGCTCCCACTGTTTTATTTCGGAGTCAAGAGGGCAGAGAGCTTCCAGGGATGCATTTCACTGCTCAGAGGAACAAGTGGGCTCATTTGCAATCTATAAGTCCTCCTCTCTTTTCCCCCCTTATCCCTAAGTAAACAGGGAATCTGCAGCAAGCCCCAAGCTTCTTGGGAGCACGAATGCACCCTCCACTCCCCACTGCAGTATTAGCAGGGTGCCAGGGCAGTGCCTGCTTCCAAGTGTTTTCCTTTCCTGACCTTATGCTGCTGCTCCTTTCCATCTAGAAACGGCCCTGCTGGATGTTGTCCTGTTCTGTGGGCCTTGTTGAGCTGCAGGTCTGCCTTAGTGGGGGCCCAGGTGGGAGGAGAGGGGGGAGCTCTCTGGGAAGGTGAGTTTTACGATCCTTTTCAGTAGATGGATGACTGTCCTTGGCTGCCGGGAGTGGAAGAAGCAATATCTGAGAAAACAGGGAATGGCTCCTCACAATTCCTGTACCTCTGGCTGCTGGATGATGCTTTTGAGTGCTCAGTACGCGTGGGTTTCATCACGGAATTTCTCCAGCATCCCAGCAGTGAAGCAGAACTCCTTTGCCTTCATTGCATCCAAAGCTGAAAACTGATGGAAACCAGAAGATCCCAAGCTCCCTCTGTCCCAACTGAAGGCCCAGCCTTTCCCCAGGGACCCCCTTTTTCCCAGGAGCTCCCACCCCATGAGCTGGGATCCACAATCGGGCTGGCTGGGCATCCCCCCCTCCTACACAGATCCTTCAGATCCTTCGGAAATGTGAATATCGGTTCGTTTTGTTGTCGTTGCTTCTCATTTAGTTTGGTTTTTTTGCTGAGTCTGTCCTGGCTCTCGGGGNCGGGGCCGGGCCGGCCGCAGCGGCCGCGCAGCCGCAGAGCGGGGCCGGGGCGGGCCGGGGCAGGAGCAGCGATGGCCGCGATCTCGCTGGAGACCGTCCCGAAGGACCTGCGGCACCTCCGCGCCTGCCTGCTCTGCTCGCTGGTCAAGGTGGGACCCGGACGGGGACAGAGCCAGGCAGAGGGACAAGGACCGCTCCCCGCCGGCCTCGGCCCTTCCTGCCCCCAGCCCGGGCCGCCGGGCCCGGCGCTTTTCCCTTCCCCAGCCCGGCCCTTCTCGCTCTGTGTCCCGGCCCTGCCGCCCGGTTTGGCTCTCGCAGCTTAAACTGCCGGGCCCTTCTCCCCATGACGGGCCTTCCCGCCCCTCCCCGGCCCTTCCCCCGCCCGCTCTGGCGCTCCCGGCCCTGCCAGGCCCGGGCCTCCCTGTGCTGGCCCTTGCGGGCCCTGCCAGGCCCGGGCTCCTCTGCCCCTCCTGTTGCCCGGCCTAGGCCTCCTGCAGCCTCGGGGCGCTTCCTATCCCGGCCCTGTCCGCTCCTTCCTAGGGCTCCGTCTCTCTCTCTTTCCCTTCCCGAGTTTCTCTCCCTTCCCGCAGCCTCCCTGCTCCCGGCCGGCCCCGTCCCTGACCCCCTTGTCCCCTCAGACCATCGACCAGTTCGAGTACGACGGCTGCGACAACTGCGAGACCTACCTGCAGATGAAGGGCAACCGCGAGATGGTCTATGACTGCACCAGCTCCTCCTTCGACGGGTGAGTGGGGCCTGGCCACAGTTCCCAGGGAGCTTGGGGACGCTGTGGTGGCACTGTGGGGTCACCCAGATGGGGAATGTCCCCTCAACGCCAATCCCTTCTGCAGGATCATTGCCATGATGAGCCCCGAGGACAGCTGGGTCTCCAAGTGGCAGAGGATCAGTGAGTATTTTGGGAGCCACAGATCCCTGATTCCCCGGCAGACCCTTCCTGGGGGCAGTGGGACCTGCTGGTCAGGCTGTGCAGGGGGTTCTACCCCTGATGTGGGGACATCTGCACAGGTGTCCCTTCCTACCTGGCTGCTGCCACATGGGGTAACTCAGTGTTTCCTTCCCGCCAGGTACCTTCAAGCCAGGTGTCTACGCAGTGTCCGTGACTGGCCGCCTGCCCCAAGGTACCTGGGAGATGGAATTGGGGTTTGGGGGCTTGGTGAACACTGTGGACAGGGATCATGGCATGTGGGTGATGGGATCAGCAAGGTGGGGAAGGGAGATCAGCAGGGTGACTGCAAGGAGGTGCTGGACTGGGTAAGGGACTTCAGGGTTCTGCACTGTGCCTGCCAGAAGCTGATATTGAAGATGCTGCTGGCTAAAACCAGCTATCGGAGGAATGAACTGGGATTAAAGGGTGACTCTGGAAAGTGGGCACATCTCAAATGGTTCAGCTCCAGGGAAACGTGGAAGTCTGTCCATAGAAAAGAGTTTTGCAGGATGGAGTGCTGTTAAGGCAGTCCTTGTGTGCCGGTGCCCCTTCCCGTCCTCCTCCTGCGCCGAGGGCTCATGCCACGGTGGGGTCTGTGTGTTTATAAATGGAGCAGAGGGCACAGAGGATTTGCCTTATCTCTGGAATGCAGAAATGGCATCATCTGTCCAGCTGAGCCCCTGCCCAGTCCCCAGAGCAGACTCCTGACCAGGAGTGAATCCTGAATCCCCAGGGAGAAAGCTGTCCCAGTGTCTGGGATTCCAGGCTCCTTATTTTTCACCTGAGCTCTGCATTGGGAAGGAGCTGGAACATCACAAGGCTGGATGCTGAGGCCTGCTGGCACAGCCCAGGCACATCTGAAATATCCAGGGATAGGGTTTAGTTTGGATTTTAGGAAAACATTCTTCCCCCAGAGGGTGGTTGGCACTGAACAGGCTCCCCAGGGCAGTGGGCACAGCCCCAAGGCTGCCAGAGCTGCAGGAGGGTTTGGACAATGCTCTCAGGGACAGGGTGGGATTGTTGGGGTGTCTGTGCAGGGCCAGGAGTTGGACTCAGTGATCCTTGTGGGTCCTTTCCAGCTCAGGATATTCCACCATTCTTTGAAATAAAGATGATTGTCCAGATCTTGATCTCTATGTGATAGAACCACCAGATTTTTCCAGGGCTCCTCATCCCACGAGAACACTGACCTGTGTTTGTCTCCTTGCTGCAGGGATCGTCCGAGAGCTGAAGAGCCGTGGTGTGGCCTACAAATCCCGGGACACAGCCATAAAAACCTAAAGGGCTCTTGTGCTGCCTGGAGGATCCTGGTGCTCCAAATCCTCTTAGTTTTACCCTCTAGGGAAGCAAGACTGGACTCGGGGTGTGCTGGTTCAGCTCCCCTCCCTTGGTACCTCTGGACTGTGCCACCCCACACTCTGCCCATGCGGACCAGAGACCTTTATTTGAGCCTTGACAGGGGGGAGGGTGTGAGTAGGGCTGGGGAAGGGTGTGAGTAGGGCTGGGGAAGGGTGCTTAATCGTGATGCACGAGTTTTTTTAAAGTTGTTCTGGGAAAGAGGGAATTTGGCATCTAGCTGTGTAAATAGCTCAATAAATCCCACTGCCTGGCCGGGGCTGGGTCCAGCTGTTGCTCCCTCACTGGTTTCACCGCTGCAGGGAGCGGGGGGGGGGGGTGGTGGTGTGGGGGGGTCTCTCACTCACCCCCCTGCCTGTGCCAGACTGTTTGGAGCCAGTGGTTGTGTCACTGCTTGTGCCACAGGCCACATTCCTGCCTCGAGAGGGAGATCCTGCCCTGGCTGTGCTGGTGTTCCACAGGGTGTTCCCTGTGGGAACAGGCGATCCCTACTGTGCAGCTCCCGGCTGGATGGAGCAGGTATGGTGATGTTCAGCGTTTCCTGTGGAGGTGTTTTCCTGGAGGTCACAATGTCCTGGGCTTGCAGGTGTTGTACAAAGGACGTGGTAGCAGGATGGACCTTCCACTGGCTGTTGCTGATCTCCAGGGCAGGCAGAGCGGGATGAGCCTTTTGCTGGGTTGGTTGGGAGGCAGCGGGTCTTGCAGAGGGAAGGGATGGACAAGCAGGGATGGAAACACCATCCAGCCTCATATTTCTAAGGATCTGAGTGTTTCAAGTGTCAGCTTAATGTCTGCACCACATGGGCTCCTAAGGGATTCACCCTCCTAAGCTGATGGCTCTTGTTTGATTTGTTTTGTTGCAGTTCATCAGCAGCCACCGATCACAAAGGGCTGAGTCCTTGGTCATTAGCTCTGTGGAATAACCTTTTTTTTTATTTTTTGGTAATCCTGGAACTGAAAAGCTCAATTATTGTTTCCTAGAACAGCCTGAAAACTGCATTGGGTCTGGGATGAGAGCAGCTGCAGCACAGGGAGTGACAGGGCTGGCTGGGGAATGACACTGCCAGGGGTAGGGAGGTGACATCTCTGTCCTGCTCTGGTTTGTGGAGCTGGGCCCAAAAATCGAGTTCCAAGTGCTCCAGGGTCTTGGAGCAGATGTGTGGTGGGAGAAACCTGGAGCAACAGGAGGGCTGGAGGGGCCTGCAGAGAAAAGCACCTCAAACCACACTCCTCTTGGGCCCTTGCAGATGTGATCTGCTGTCAGGAGTATTGGCTCAGTGCAGAGCAGGGCCAAGTCATGTTTCCTCTGGGCTCCAGGAAATGCCTCCAGGTGCAGATCACCTTTTGTGGGAAGAGCTGAGAGCCGTGGGCTGGGGGTCAGACCCTCCTCTTGGCAAGATGGAGCAGCAGGGTTAGTTCCTTAGAAGAGGAGGGAGCTGACCGTGACTTTCACTCATCCCTGCCGAAATCAAAGCCCTTGAGTTGCCTGATAATTATCCTCCAGGCTTGCTGGGTTGCAGAGTCTGGGCAGGAGATGTACCTTGGGAATTCCCAGTAGGTCAGGTCTGTGGGAGAGAGGAGTGACTGTCCTGGGAGCCCAGGGCACGACTGCGCGGGATGCTCAGGTTTAGGCATTCCAGGCATGGACCTCTGGGCTCTGGGGGGCAGTTTCAGCCCAGTTGTGCCATGAGGAGCACGGGGTGAGCTGGGATCCCCCCCGGGTGTGTTCATCCCTGCGGGAATGGTCTGGGAAAGCTGCAGCCAGTGCTGTCTGGGCAGCCGTGCCGAGAGCTGACAGGTTCAGGATGGGAGAGGCGGGGAGGACGAGGGCGGCTCCTCCTGCAGCTGGATGGAGATGGATCTGGGGAGTTTTGGCTCCAGCCGGGTTGGGGGAATGTTGGGGATGACGGAGCTCACCCGCCCCGCCGTGCCCGGCCCGGGAAGCCTCACGCTGGCAGTGCCACGGGGTGGCAGCACGGCCTTGTGCAGCGGGGCTGGAGCACGGCGTGGGCTCCGGGAGCTGCTGGAGACGGACCGAGGCACGATCTCCATTTTCTGCAGTGTCTTTCCCTACTGCCTTCCCAGGTTGTGTCCCGCTTCCCTGGCTTCAGGGAACGGTCGGGCTGCAGCTGCTCCAAGGCTGGAGTACCCTTGTCCCCTTGTCCCCTGGCCCTGTGGTGCAGAGGAGGTGAGAAGAGGGCTCTGCACAGGACCCTGGGCAGGGCAGGCTTGTTTGGCTGAGGCTGGGTGTGGGGCTGCAGGCACCGTGGTTCTCACCTCCCTTCCTGGGAAGCTGCAGTCACTGCCAGGGCTGGGAACTGTGCTTAGGGAATTGTCCCCGGGGAGCAGTGTGTGCTGTGCCTCTCGGGTAAGCTGAGAGGGGTTCTAAACCCACAGAGACCTCACCCCTTCTAGGAAGCCCCAACCGCTGCAGGATATGGAGAGCTGACCTGCAGGAGCCGCCGTGCAGGTGCAACAGAGCCCGAGCAGCGAGGGAAACGGGCTGAAGGCGGCGGTCTCTGAGGGAGCCGCAGCTCCCCTGCCTGCAGCGGCTCTCACAGCCCTTACAAGAACGTGGTACCTCCCCTCAGGCTCCGTGAGGCTCTTCCCTGCGGGCTCCCGGGCTCACCCACACAGCAGCACATCTCAGCCCACGCTGCCCCAGTGATTCATCGCTGCCAGGGTTGAGCGTTGGACCCCTGCAAAGCTCTCAAAATGAGTGTTTTCAGCCACGCTCCAGCCCCGGAGCTGCCTCGCAGCAGCGAAAAGCAAATGGATGTGGAGCTTTATTCGCTGGGGAAAGTAGGGCAAGGGAGCTCTCACGTTGAAGAAAGTGGAGGAAAAATGTGCGGCGGTGCCTGGGTGGGAATCGGGAGAGGAAGCGTCAACGGGCAGGAGCTGGAGATCTGAGGCAATTTAAGGCGGCTCCTCCCCCTGCACCAAATGACGCTCAAATATTTCAGCCAGGCCTGAAAATCCTGCAGGTTTGGCATCCCGAGGAGCCCGGCAGCTCCGGGGCGGCGGGGCCGGGGCAGGAAGCACGAGCCGGTGGATTTTCTCGGAGCGGGTTTTTGAGAAGCGATACCCGGCTCCCCCTCCGGGCGAGAAAAGTGACTTTCCAAACCGCAGAGCCCTCGGTGCCTCTGCACGAGGCAGCTGCCGGGAAATGCCCGTGGGCAGAGCCACCCCCACCTGCTCAGGGGCCCCTCTGTGTGTCCCCTCGGGGACAAGGACCTGCCCACGCCCGGGGTGGGGGTGGCTTGGTGGCCTTGGGCCTGTAGCTTGGGCCACCTGGGCTTCAGGTGAAGGGGGATGTGGGTGAGAGTGTGTTGGGCTGTGCCAAGGGGGGCTGTGGCTGAGATGGGGTGAGCACCCCCAGCTCTGCCCCGTGGATGCCCTGGGCATGCTGAGGGAGAGGTGCTGTGTGGCAGCAGCATCACAGAATTGTGGAGTGGTTTGGGTTGGAAGGGACTTAAAGATTGTCCAGTTCCACCCCCTGCCATAGGCAGGGACACCTTCCACCAGCCCAGGTTGCTCCAACCTGGCCTTGGACACTTCCAGGGATCCAGGGGCAGCCACAGCTTCTCTGGGCAACCTGTGCCAGGGCTTCCCCACCCTCCCAGGGAAGAATTTCTTCCCAATATCCCACCTAAACATCTGTGAGTTTGAAGCCATTGCCCCTTGTCCTGTCCATCCAGGCCCTTGTAAACAGTCTCTCTCCATCTTTCCTGTAGCTCCCCTCAGGTACTGGAAGGCCACAATTTGGTCACCCTGAAGCCTCTTCTCCAGGCTGAACAATTCCAATTCTCTCAGCCTTTCCTTGTAGTAGAGGAGCTCCATCCCTCTGATATCAGTCCTGCTTCACCCTAAATCTGCTTTCACCTGCTTGGCTGCCTCCCAGTGCGGACTTGGACTTTCCCAGGAGCCTCTCAGTTGTCCCTGTGTGCCTGGGGCACGTGGAGAACCTTGAGGGTAGGTGCTGTAGGAGAAAAAAACAAACCAAACAAACCCCAGGTTAAAACTGTTTTCCTTGGAAACTGGATGAGGAGACCTTGGCAGATGCAGGCACAGGGGAAGATGACCTGAGCTGTCCTCCTGGAGAACCTCCAGCAACTGGACTGGAGTGAAATGCTGCTGGAGTGAGGCAACGACAGCTCTCAAAGTGTGTCAGGAACAGGGCTCAGCTGCCACGTGTCCCATCCCAAGGGGTCCCTGGTGTCCCTGGGAGTGGAGGTGGGTGGGCGAGGAACTAGGATGTGCTCCCTGCTGAGGGCATTTGCAGGGAAAACAGGCAGCTCTGATGTATGAGGGGGACTTCTGGGCATGTTTCCTGAGGGCACATGGCAACGCTGATGTCACAGGAGGGATTTGAGAACCTGATGGTATGTCCCCATCCCCAGCTCTCCCAGACCTCCCATGGCATCCCGGGTGACACTAGTCCTTCTTCCTCCTGGCCAGATGTGCATCCTCCAGGCTCTGCCCAAAGCAGGCAACAGGCTGGAAGGGGGAGAGAAAGGTGCTTCTGCATGGACAGTTGCAGAAGAGCCACTGAATGCCCAAATAGAGCCCTGGGACGTGTGCTGGGCAAGGACATTGCACCTCTGGTGGGTCCCCAGACAGCTCAGGCACGTGGTACAGGGCAGGGTGCCAGCACAGCAGTGTGGGCACAGGATCTGACCCAGGCTGGGGGCTTTGGAACTGCTCTCCAACATTGCCTGGACCAGCCCACCTGGAAAGGTGCCATCAGTGCCAGCTGTGGGGAGATGCTTCCTGGCATCCCTGTCTGACTGTTCCCCCTCCTAAGGCTCTCTGGCCCTTGGAGATGCTCAGCTCCTCCTGCCCCTTTTCCTGGGGGGACACAGGGCCAGGGAGAGGAGGGACTGCCACCGCAGAGCTCAGCCCTGCATCTCCTGAGCCCTGGGAGCTCATCCACAGCCCAGCGTGGTGGTTCTCATCCCTCCTTCCCTGTGCCTCTGCTGGGCTGTGTCCCAGAGCATCCTCCACCCTACGGCGAGCGCGAAAACAGGATTCACCCGTGTGTGGCAGCGCTGGCTGCCACGGGGCCTCTCTGGGGTGGCTCGGCCCCCCCCTTCCCCCACCTGCGGGGCCGGTTGCAGCAGGTGACACGGAAAATGACGGGCACCGCCACCAGCGCCGGCCCAACGGCCCCATGCCCGCCATTGGCGCAGCAGGGCCGCGATTTGTCTATATATGGGCAAACCCAGCGCCCGTGTCCCCCGCCCGCCCCGGGCGTCACTTCGGCTTTTTGAGGTTTCCCCGGGCGCTCTCATTTGCCTCCCGCCCGCCGCCTCCTGCACCCGCAGTTTCTGGTTGACTCACTCTTTAACGGCCTCGCTCCACAGCCCCGCGGGGTCAGGCTGGGAGCACACGGGGAGCTCGGCCCCACATCCCACCCCGGGCTGTATCCTGGGCCCGGGGCAAAAACGGGGCTCGGCCCGATGGGGCTCAGCCCACTCAGGTGCTGCAGCCCCTCTCTTTTGAGTTTAGAGGTGGGCACTCAGGCGCTGCAGTTCTGCTGGCAGGATGGTGGAAACCGACGCTCTTCTCCCATCTGAAAAGCTCTCAGGAGCTAGTTTTGGCAGTCCTGATTTTTTTTTTTGGTGCTGCAGATGTCCCCTGCTCGCACTCTCCAGGAGCCTCTCTCCCAGAGGTCACCCCTTGTAAACCAGAGCTGTGGCCCCACTCTGTGCCTCCTTCCCTTGCCCTCAGAGGGGATATGATGGCTTGTGTTAGGAGTGCAATCAGTAGGATTCACTGTTAACAGTGACACCGCGGCTCTTTTGGGGCCTGGCAGAACGATGGCCAGGAGATGCTGCTGCCTGCCTGTCTGGAACCAGTGGCTTGCAAACCCCATTTCCCACTGGCCTCAGAGTAGTTGGAGGGGTTCAGGGAGAGTTTGGGTGAGACCTTCTCCTCCTCCAGCTCTGTTCTCAGGCCCACGAGGTGCTGGATGGATTGGAGCCACGAGGGGCTGGAGCATCCGGGAGCCACACGTCTGCCCCCAACACCGAGCGGGGTCCGCAGACCGGGGAGCCGGCAGGAGCTCATCCCCTTCCCCGCCGGGGCCGAGAGGAGCCGGCCCGGCCACTTCCCCTGCCTGCAGCGAGCGCCGCGACCGCAGGCGAGGGGGGGAAGTTGCTGCAAGGCACGATAAGAACTATCAGCGCTTTCGCAGCTCCTCGGCTGCACGGCCCGACAAGGGCCCTTCCCCCTGCCCCTGTGCCGGGCCCTGAGCCCCCCGGCTCCCGCTGCCCTGCGCTCGCAGATACTGCGGGAGTTACTGGAAAAGCAACAGCCCCGTGGCCAGCGGGCAGCGGGGAGGTCGCACAGCAAATTTGGGTGGCACCCCGAGGGTGCACGGCAGGGTCTGACCCGACCCCGGCTGCCCCAAGGGCAGAGCCAGGGGAGCGGTGCCGTAGGGGGGTGGTTTCTCCCAGGGAGCTGCATCCCGGGAAGCAGCAGCTCCCAGCGCCTGCGGGTCCATCAGCGAGACCCCGCGATGCCGAGCAGGTGGGCAGGGTGTGGAGAGGGGCCTCGGGAGTGCCCGGGGCCGGATGTTCTCAAAAGATCCCCCTGGGGAGGAAGCTCAGCTCTTTCAGCCTCCCCCCCTAACCCCAAAAAAGCCCCTGTGTTCTCTGGGGGCTCCTTCAGCCAGGCAAGCTGAGCAGAGCAGGACCAGCAATGCAGGGCCAAAGGCTGGGGTAGGAATTCCTGCAGCCTTGCCTGCGGGTCGGCAAAATGAACCAATGGCCGGCGGGGGGGGGTGGGAAGTTCATCATCAGCTGGAGACTTTCAGAGACCTCGTGTGAGCCCGAGGAACCAGATCTGCTGATTTCCTCCTTTCTGAGACCCGGTGCAGGCAGAAGGAACCCAAAATGTCATGTCCCCGCTCCATGCTGGGCCAGGGAAAGAGGAAGCGTTGCCTCCCCCACTTCCCTGCTGGGAAGGCGCCGGTGGCCCTCCTGCCCAGCCCCTCAGCACACGGGCACTGGTGGGGCACAGGCAGCATGGGCAGGTGGAGAGCCCCACTCTGGGAAGGCACAGCTCCCTCCCTGCTGGCATTGTGCACATCCCCCAGCACAGGCCACGTGCTTCACTCTCCCCCTGACATCTGGCCCGTGGGTGCAATCTCTCCCAGCTCCTCCGTTGGGAAACATCCCCAGCTTGCTTTGCCCCATGGTCAGCCTCAAACAGAGGTTTCCTCATGGGGCCTGACTTCTCACCCTCTGCCCCTCCTCCTCCCAGCCTGCTGTGTTTACTAGGGATCAGTTTGTCCTCAGCAAGAAACATGGCCTTGACCCCAAGCACAGGGGAAAGTCCCTCAGCAGCACCTCTGGGGCCAAATCTCCCTCTGGTTGCCCCCAAAAAGGCTCCCTGTCTCTGCTGTAAGACCACAGTTGCCTGTACCCCTGTGCAACTTTGACTCCTTATGATGGCACCCACCACCACTGGGGACCCCCATGGCACTGATATCACCGGGGGAGATCTCCAGGGGCATTTCTGGATTGGGAAAAACCTGCTCTCAGGCCCATGGTGGGATTCTTGGGGTGCCCTGTGCAGGGCCAGGAGTTGGACTCGATTCTTGTGGGTCCCTTCCAGTTGAGGATATTCCGTGATTCTACTCTCACACACCCAAAACGATGTTTACACATTCCAGGTGTCCCCAGGAGGGCTAATCTGGGGAGCTCAGGAGGCACCTGAAGTCACCTGACATCAGGAGGCCACCAGATGGGACCAGCTGTGCACGTGGTGTCCTCTGCCATCAATGAGTCCGTGCTCACCTCATGCCTCTGGCAAGGCAGATCGATGCCCTCCAGGGTCAGAGCTGTCACACAGACCCTCTGGGGACATCACCAGTGGCAATTCCATTTCTCTGTTAAATTTCTCAGGGAAGGAGAGGGGCACAGGGCCAGCAAAGGGTGGGAGACAGGGCAGCCCTGTCCTGGGGGACCGAGGCACAGGGATGGAGCCTCCTGGCTGGTGGACGGGCTCACTCCAGCCACCTATGTTTGGTTTTTACACCAAAACTCTTCCAGCAGTCCAACCTCAGTTTGAAAGGCTTTCCCAACCAAGTCCCTCTCTGCTGAAGCCCCTTCTACATGTTCCATCAGCACACGTGCTGCTCGAGTCAAATCACTTCTGACTGTGCTGCTGCTTGGTTATTTTTGACTTTGGTCTCCCCCTGCCTCCTGCAAACCTCCCCAGCACAGAGTTTTTTTATACATTTCCGTCCAGAGTATCAACGTCGAGAGTGAACCGCATTGGCCTGAAAAGGAGTCTTTGCAGAGGCACATGAAAACCAGTGCAGGGACAGACCCGGTCCCATTTATGGTCACTTTGGGGGATTTGGTGGGTAGTTTTTGATCTGGTTTAATGGTGGCCTTCCCCTGGCACTGGGACAGGGATGTGCTGGCTGTGCAAAATCCCCTTGATGAGTGTCCTGGCTCCATCCCTGGTGCCGTCAGGTTGCTGTGGCCTGGGCTTGCAAACCTCCAAAAACCCAGCTTTCGGGTTTCCTCCAGGGGCCTCACATCCCTGGGAGGCGGCAAACAGGGGAAGTTTGGCCTTGCAGAGCCCTGAGTGGGTGAGAAGCTCCAGGAGTTCTCTTGGACAACCCCCTTCCTATAGAGCAGGCTCAGGGTCCACACTTTTTTCACCCCTACAACCATGCAGCCCCTGAAACGTGTAGACCCCCTCCACTGGCTACTGGACTCTCCGTGGGCAGGACCACCTTACTCCCACACAGGTCCCACCAACAGGACGTGGCGAGGGGCCAC